>NC_091158.1:31144033-31444033 GCF_040958095.1 Procambarus clarkii
TCCATAGCAGGAACAGGGGGCGCAAGCACTGAAACGGGAGGGGAAGGAGCAACAGAGCCAGAAGGAGCTGAGGAAGAAAGCGAAGCCTTCTTACCCGCCGGGGAAGAGGAAGGAGAGGAGCCAGGCTTACGCTTCTGACTTAAAGAGATCGGTGTCCCAGCAACCACGTACCGGGCAACGGATTCCAGTGTCTCAACAGGAGAAGCCGAACGAGAGCACACACGACGGCCGCTAGGAGAGCGATGGACATCCGCCCGCACCGACAGGCGGTGGGGAGAGCCAATAGATGGAGGAAGAGGATGGAAGGAGGATCGGAGGGGGACGAGGAAGAAGACACAGAAGACACGACAGACCGGGTAGAAGGAAGGGGAACCCCAGACAGAGGACCAGGAGGAGGATCCTTCGGGAGAGAACCCAAAGGAACAGAGGAGGGGGCAGTGGGCGCATCAGGGTCCAAGGCCCGGAAACGGTTGTGAGTCTGAGGAAGGCGGGAAGGACGAGGAGAGGAAGAGCGCAACACGCGAGCATAAGAGATATTAGTATAAGGCGGGAGCCGGCGAACCTGGCGCCTCGCCTCAGGAAAAGATAAACGCTCCCGGTGCTTCAGGTTGAGGACGGCTGCCTCAAGCTTGTAATGGACACACGCACGGGAGAAGGTAGGATGGGCTTCACCGCAGTTGAGGCAGCGAGCTTGGGGAGAAGTGCACTCCGACTTAGAGTGACCTTCACTCCCACACAAAGGACAGAGAGAGACAGTCCCAGAGCAGCGGAGGGCACCATGCCCAAACCTCCAGCACTTATTACAAAGTCGAGGAGAAGGAATATACTCCTGGACAGAGCACCTAGCACCAGCAAGAATGACAGAGGATGGAAGGGTCCTACCATCAAAGGTGATCTTCACAACGCGAAGGGGTTGACGGCGACGACCACGAGGGGGACGAGTAAACGAGTCAACCTGGAGGACAGAATGGCCTTGGGCATCAAGGATATGCCGAATATCATCGTGGCAATCCTGCAGATTCCGAACACCGGTTGCAACATGGGGTGGGAGGAGAATAGTGCCAACACTGGAATTCATCTGAACATTCTTGGAGACCCGAACAGGGATCTCGCCAAGGCAAGATAAGGCAGCCAAGCGGGAAGCCGCATCCTGAGAAGGAGCAGCAACGACACGTGTACCGAGACGAGTGGGGTTGAAAGTAACACACGCATCCACGGAATCTACAAGATGCCGATGGAGGGAGAAATCGTCAGGAGGCGCAGAATCAAGAGGGAGGAGATCAAAGTATTTGGCCCATGAAGCAGGACCAAACAAGGCCTGATACGCATCAGCACGGGAAGGAATCGAGCGAGTGCGGTTGGGGCGCGAACGGCGTTGAGAACCCCTAGAGAGAGAGGGGTCAAAAGGCGCAGTAGTCACAACGAAAGACTTAGCCACACCAGGGGACGAAGTGGTCACCACCGGGGGCTGGAGGCTCGACCCAACCTCAGAGGAGGGAGGGGAGCTGGGGGAAGAAGACAGGACGGTCAAAGGAGGAGCAAGGTCGGGGCCCAACGCAGCGGGAGCTACAGAGCCTGGTCTTCCAATACAGGCCGACTCGGGGGCTTGGTCGCCCACCCCACGAGCCTGAGAGGGTACAACGGAAACATTCAATGACATAGAGACGAAAAGTAACAAATTCATCCACGAATGTGCCCCCAAACCCACCATGGAGCCACAATTAGAGGCAGGACACCCAACAGGAAGCTATCGCCGATCATGCCGGGGCCCCCTAGGGGTGCGTCGTGAGTATACGCCCCACAAACGCCACCTTAAGAACCGTCAGTCCGTCGAGATCGGGTTCAGCGACGAAAGGGGGATTGACAATAAAAGGTTCCCCTCGCTCGAGACGTCGGGTACTACAGTTCTACGGGTGCAAGAGTATGCCTCCTCAAGCACCCGGGCGTCAAAATAGAAGAAGTCCAAAGAAATAATCCAAAACAAGCAAAAGGTCGGCAGGAAACGACAAGCAGATAGGAGAAGAGGGGGGAGAAAAACGAAACATAAGGAAAAGGAAAAGCGATCCGGCACAATTGGAGAAGACAGCAGCAGGAGTGCAAGGCCAAAAAAAAGGACAGAGGACTGCCCAATGGAGCATCACACTCCGGCAGCCGTCCACCAAGCCCCCTCACGACGCCAACGGGCCGGAAGGGGAGGGGGCAAGCAAGGAGTAATAATCGTTGGTGAGTGAGTCCTGAGTATTATCAACGTACAACAAAATATATTATTTTCGGCTGAGAAAAGGAGTAAGGCTGGATGCCAACTACATTCACTTTACTGCCAGACCATATTGTGTGAACCTGGCTCCAGAGTACACCTTTTATGAGAGTCTAGGGCACATGTGGTTGATAAATTAATTAGTACCATTAATCACCACAGGAGGTTGTGGCAAGCACACCAACATTAATTGTACATATTTACATTTCTTATACATGTATTTTTTATAAGTGTATAATCTATATATCAAAACTACAAAATCCAAAAAATGCAGCACCGATATATATCAACTTTATTGCACATCATTTATTGTATTTCATGCCAACTCACAAGACTGGAATTGTACTAAAATATGTACATCTGTAGCATAAACTATTTTTAGCTACTTTATTAGGTAAGATTAATATCTGACTAGTACTGTACTAGAGAGTACTGGTTAATTACTATTCAATGTTGTGCAGACCCTGAACAGGGCTGGATTTATTATCTTGCAATAATTGTGTACATATTTATTATATTTGAATGTGTACATCTTTGAGTGCTATTAGGTGTCGCTATACCAACCGAAAGTGATAATGAACAGCTAGCTGAAGGTGCAACCATGGTGGCATCCAAGCATCACTCAAATCTTAGCTATTTACTATTAGGTAGGTAAGCTAACCTCCAAACGAGGTAGGATCACATAGCCAAGTCAAGGAATATATTAGGTTATTATCATGATACTTTCAACTAAATGAACAAGCATCCAAGTTACATCAGCAACAATTATTCAAGCTCTACAAACCTTGAAAATATAGTCACCATGGCTACTCTTGAAAAATTGAAGAGCTCCATGATAGGCCTTAAAGGTCATTTAACCAGATTGCTTAACAAGTCACGGAACTTATTTAGAGCAACACCAATTCAATACCATCAACTGGAAATATCTCTGAGAGTAACTGATCTCAAATTCGAACAAATCAAGACTATGAGTGGGTGTTAAATGATAGTGACACTGATCCTAATGAAAGTAAGCAAGTAATAATCAAAAGAAGGCACCAAACCGGGAAGGCTATGTAGCACCATCAAATGCGCAGAATAATCAAAGGGCGCTAAATATCACCAAGGATGCCAATACGAGAACAAAAACGCATAAGGCAAACGATATCAAAAGTATCCGAGTCACCAAGAATTCTATTGAGGGACAAGTGACCGCGAGGGGCGGTCGGAAAGCAAGACACACGCTCGTCCTGGAAGTCAGGACATTCAAGAAGGACATGCACGACCGTAAGAGGGACAATGCAACTAGGACAATAAGGAGCAGGGCGGCGCTCCATCAAGTGACCATGGGTTAAGCAAGTATGGCCAATACGCAACCTCGCCAGAGCTGTTTCCCATCGCCGGTTACGGTGATAGGAGGACGGCCACGAGGAAACACAACATTTAAGAGTACGTAGTTTGCTACCAGTAACAGACGACCAAGAAGCCCGCCAATGGGAAAGGACGGAGGAATGGATAACCGGGTAAAAGTCGGAATATGGAATACCTTTACGAGAGATGGGACAAGAGCGGACAGCTTCCTTGGCGGCAGCATCCGCACGCTCATTTAAAGACACACCAATATGGCTGGGAACTCAACAAAACTCAACTGACTTAAATTTACTGTGAACAAGAAACAGCCAATGCTGGATCTCGACAACTACTGGATGAACCGGATTAAAGGACTCGAGAGCCATGACGGCACTACGAGAGTCAACAACAACTACAAAGGAAGACCGACAACGAGAAAGCAGGAGACGAAGAGCATAGAGAATAGCATAAAGTTCCGCTGTAAAGATGCTAGTCTCCGGAGGGATCCTAATGAAATAGACCCGGCCATAGCAGTATAAAGATAACACCCAAGATAAATTTAATCTTCTACTTAATTTAGTTGACATACATAAAGTAACTAAATGCTACTGTATCTCAACACAGTAAAGTTGAAGCAGAGGCATGTTTACCTTCTTAGAACTTGCCCACATTTGCTGGAGTGGATGAAGAAAATTGGGATTCATTTTGGACTTTATTTAATGCCCATATACATTCTGGAACCTCTATAGATAAGGTAACTAAATTTTCTTACCCTCAAAGTCTCCTCAGATGGGAAGCTAAGGTAATAGCCGATTTATTTCTTGCAGAAAATAATTATGATGTAGCTTTACAACTGTTGGAAGTTAATTACTGCAACAAAGAATTGAGTGTAGCTAATTTATATAATTAACTTGTGGATATAATTCCACCTAGTAACAGACCAGACTTGTGAAAACTTTAGGTACTAAAGTAAATGTATCAGCTTCTAAATGGTCTTAAAATTTCCTTCAGAGGAAACTTCCTCGAAACATTTCAGTAAAAATCTGCTCTCATTATAAGACAGATCCTTTCTCTTGATCAGATATTTCAGGGAATGAAAATCACTGTCAATAGGCTAAAGGGTCATGATAAAATTAAACCTGAACCTAAACTGCCTAATACTGAAAATTCAGTAGAGACAAAATTAACTTCGGTTAAGTCTAATAAATACAAATCTAAATCAACTACTCCTACTTGAAGAGGTATGATTAGTAATGTAGGTACTTATACTGTGAATCCCTCTGAAACTGTAGTGTTAATATGCCTACCAAGACGACTAATTCTACAGGAGAGAAAATATTTGTTCTGTCATAAGGATCATTTAACCTACAAATGCAGCACATATTCAGACCATAATTCCAGGATTAAACGTCTTCAAGAATTACGCAGATTCACAAAATGCATGGGACCTCATGATCCTAATAATTGTACAGTTCTACATGTGTGCAAGAAGTGCCACAAGGGTCGACATCATTACACACTGTGTGGAGAAACTCGACAGAGTTTCACCAAATCACCAGAGGATCACCAAATCCTCATGAGGATTCTAGTACCTTCACCACTGCAATATGGCAAAGTACATCAAGAAGTGAATGTACTTGCTATCACGTCAGATAATATTACGTTACCTATAGCTCGGATAAAGTTTACTAATAAGAAATCCAGGATCACCACTCTTGGTCTTTTCGACCAAGGTTCTGAAAAAAAACATTTATTACCCAACAACTGGCTAATCAGTTGAAACTGGAAACCTTGTGTCAAGTGGAACTTAACATTTCAGAATGTTTTACTAACACCGGACCTCGTGACTACAAAGTTTTTAAAGTTTCTGTACACCTAGGAGGCTATGCTAGCCCAGTACAGGCTATAATTGTTGATAAAATCCCATCTGACATATATGGTTTCTGGTTTAGGGAGTACACTTAAGCTTCTTAAATGTAATGGAATGAAGTTGGCTGAATGCAAAATAAATTCTGACCACCACACTGATGTAAGTATACTTGTAGTGGCCGATTATTATTGTAGAATTATTACTGGATGCACCAAGCAACACGGAATGAATTTGTTGCTGGAGGCAAATTGCTTATGGGACTGGTGCTACCCCAGAAAAATTCTACACCCATGAGTGATCAACAAGCCAACTCAATAATGGTTGCATGACTAGGCTTAGAACAGTCACCACTCCAATTCAGAGACATGGCTGAGGATACATTTGATCCCCATATATAAATTATTGGATTTAGACACCTTAGAAATTGTCCCTGAAGAAACAAGTCCAGATGACACTCAGACTTATCAACAATATCTTAACTCAGTTATTTATAAAGATATTCAATACTGGGTTAAATTTGCTATGAAAGCTAAATCACCCACAGCTACCAGTGGGTGATTTATACAAATCACCCACTGCCACTTCATGGCATTAAGTAAATTAAAATCAAAGGTAGCTAGATTAAATAAACAACCAGATAAATTGCAATTGTATCACGATTTGATACAACAACAACTTGCCAACAAATTTATTGAAGTTGTTGAATATGATAATACCAAACAAGGACACTACTTGCCCCATCATGCCATCTTGAAAGATCCTGTTACTACACCAAGAGAATTGTATTTAACTGTAGTGCAAAGGTGAAGGCGAATAGTGTATTATTCAACAATTGCCTACAAACTGGTCCGAGTCTAACCCAATGACTTGATGTATTTTTACGGTTTCGATTAGGAACTTATGCCTATACGGCCGACATTAGTAAGGCTTTCTTAAGAGTAGAACTACAAGAAGGAGACCATGATTACACCAAGTTTCTCTGGCTGAAGGATCCTAATGATCCTAATAGAGAGATTATAACCTATAGATTTGCATCAGTCTTATTTGGAGCGACTTCTTCGCCATTTTTTACATCAAGCAACCTTTGAGACACTAAGAAATCTGATAGTCCATACAAGATTGAAATTAGCAATAATTTACACGTTGATAACATCCAGGGAGCTGCCAATGTTAAAATATAATTAATTAAAATTTATCGTGAGGCTAATCGCCAGTTACTGGGAGCTAATATGCTTCTACAGTCGTGGGCTTCATATGATCAACAGGAAAATCAAATAATAGAAAATTTTAATTGTGGCTAAACTCCTTATGCAGGAGTGCTGGCAAACTAACATGGGATGGGATGATCCGTTGCCTAATGATCTGCAAGTTAAATGGCAACAACTGACGACGGATTAAACATACTTAGTAATCTAAAATTCCCGCGTAACCACTTAGGACTGAAACAACCTACTAATTTACACGTGTTTTGCGATGCCCGAGGCAAAGCGTTTGGCACAGTAGCCTATTAAGTAAACACAAAGCAATCAATTTTACTTACTTCTAAAGCTAGGGTAGCCCCAATCAAGAAAAGGTCACTGCTCCAAATGGAATTAACAGCTTTGCTAGTAGGTGTTCGAATGGTTCATTACCTGACCAAGACACTCAGTGATGTTCACTTTGGTGAGATAGTAGTGTGGTCAGACTAAGAAGCAATCTTACAATGGGTAAAGAATAATAACAACTAAACTCCTTACGTTAGTAATAGAGTTACGGAAATTCGAGAGCTGTCAGCTGAATATAAATTGAGACATGTTCCTATCAAAGACAACCCAGCTGACTACCTCTCAAGAGGATTAACTTTGAGACAATTAGTTAACACCGAGATGTGGGTTAACCCTTAAAGTGCGCATCAAGTCATATGACATGTTGGAAGTTGTTCTAGTCAACTGCGCATCACGTCATATGACGTGTTGGAGTACTACGCAAGATTTAAATGGCCCGCGAATACACGGGGTTCACCACACCTTCATCAGGGCTCTTTTAAATAGACGCCATTTTAAAAAAAAATCGTGGGCCAAACTCCCGGGTGTTAGGGGCCTCAGTATTGAGTGAGCTACCAAGCCTGGCGCACGCAGCATGAGCTAACAGCACTGCTGTTTAGCGTGTGACCACAGCATCGCCTAAAAATGCCATAATATACTTGTTCATGCTATTATGTAGTGATGATATTACAGAAGACCCCTGATTGATAAAACTGACCAGGGTTCTGATAATAGCAGGATTGTGGTGATATTTAGCGCTGTGCGCCATGGAGGGAGGAGTAATGCTGTGAGAGGGAGGGTGGTGGCGATGTCTTCTGTGTGTGTGGCCACCTTTTATTGACTGCACTCACCATACCAGCTTAGTCGTTCGTTATAGTGAACACAAATGTAGATACTTGTATATAACGTGTGTATACAGGGTATAAACAGCAAGAGGAGAAGGTTGGGAGCCGCCATTTTGGCAAAGATGGCATTCCTGCTGAGACCTTGAAGTGCTGCAGAGGTAGCCTGCTCATGGAGCTGCATGAAATTCTCTGCCTCTGCTGGGAAGAAGGAGAGGTGCCACAGGACTTGAGGGATGCCAACATCGTCACACTGTATAAGAATAAAGGTGACCGGGGCGACTGCAACAACTACCGTGGAATCTCCCTCCTCAGTATTGTCGGAAAGCTGTTTGCTCGAGTCGCATTGAAGAGGCTCCAAGTACTGGCAGAGAGAGTCTATCCAGAATCACAATGTGGATTCAGAGCTGGCAGGTCCACCATCGACATGTTTTTTTCCCTCAGACAACTGCAGGAGAAATGCAGGGAACAGAAGCAGCCACTCTTTGTAGCCTTCATAGATCTGACGAAGGCCTTCGACCTCGTCAGCAGGGATGGCCTGTTCAAGATCCTCCCCAAGATCGGATGCCCACCTAGGCTCCTCAGCATCATCAGATCTTTCCATGAGAACATGAGGGGCACCGTGGTCTTTGATGGCCTAACATCAGACGCCTTTGACATCCGAAGTGGAGTAAAGCAGGGCTGCGTACTGGCTCCAACCCTATTCGGGATTTTCTTCGCAGTTATGCTGCGGCACGCCTTCGGATCTGTCACGGAAGGCATTTACCTCCGGACCAGGTCGGATGGAAAGCTCTTTAACCTCGCCAGGCTGAGAGCCAAGACAAAGGTTCGGCTGAGGTGTCTGCGCGACTTCCTCTTTGCCGACGACGCAGCAGTCACTGCCCACTCAGCTGAAGACCTCCAACGGCTCATAACCCGCTTCAGCGAGGCCTCTCAGGCTTTCGGACTCATCATCAGTCTGAAGAAAACACAAGTCATGGGACAAGGAGTGGACTCCCCACCTGACATCGGCATCTCTGATTCCAAACTGGAAGTTGTTCACGACTTCGTGTACCTGGGCTCCACAATCTCTGACTCCCTCTCTCTTGATACGGAGCTAAACAAACGCATCGGTAAGGCATCTACTACCATGTCCAAACTGATAAAGAGAGTGTGGGCCAACAATAGGCTAACTGAGTATACTAAGATTCAGGTTTACAGATCCTGTGTCCTGAGCACTCTCCTTTATGGCAGTGAGTCTTGGACACTCCGCGCCCGTCAGGAAAGACGGCTGAGTGCCTACCACATGCACTGCCTTAGACACATTTGGACATCACCTGGCAGGACAAGGTGACAAACAACAACGTCTTGGGGAGAGCAAGAATCACCAGCATGTACACAATGCTGAAACAGAGACGAATGCGCTGGCTCTGACACGTTGTGCGAATGGGCGACGGCAGGATCCCCAAGGATCTCCTGTATGGAGAGCTGAGGCAGGGAAAGCGTCCAGTAGGCAAGCCCCAGCTACGGTACAAAGACGTATGCAAAAGGGACCTGAAAGCCATGGACGTCGATCTTGCTATATGGGAGACACTGGCTGCAGACCGTTCAGCCTGGAGGCAGTCTGTTCAACGAAGTCTCTCCAAGTTCGAGGAGTCACTTGCCAAGGAATCGGAGGCAAAGAGACAGAGAAGGAAAGCCGGTAACCAGGAAGACAGACCAGAATCGGACTTCGTTTGTGCTCGGTGTGGGAAGGACTGCCACTCTCGGATTGGCCTCATCAGTCACACCAGACGCTGCACCAGGATTGACAACTAGGGCGCAACTCCATAGTCTCCCGAGACTGAAGGATGCCTACTACATTGTCATGAACATGGCACATTACATGGATGAGTGTTACGCACTTACCGATTTACGACATAAATTTTGGCTTCCCCAGGGTAGTAAAACTGTCAAATTCATTATTAAATGTTGTGTGATCTGCCGGAGGAATGATGCTTGGGTGTGTCCTTACCCAGGACCTCCACCAATGCCAAAAGAACTTGTCGTCCGCCTTCATCCCTTTGAGACGACTGGGTAGATTACACAAGAGCTCTTATTTTAACAGGCACTCTGGACAAGATTCTTGTGAAAGCCTATATATGACTGTTCACGTGTGCAACCACACGAGGTGTACATTTAGAAGTAATTATTGACACTAGTGCAGACGCTTTCCTACAAGACTTTTGTAGGTTTGCAGCACGTAGATCCTATACCAAACTGATGATCTCCGATAATGGATCTAACTTTGTGGCAGGAGAAGCTTGCTAAAGGGAAATATGGTATCATCCCCAGGTACATGTAGTCCTAAAACAAAGACAGTGCCACTGGAAATTTATACCTTCTAGAGCACCGTGGCAGGGAAGATTTTACGAACGCATGGTAGGCACTGTGAAATGATGCTTAACCCTTAAACTGTGCATGGCGTATATATACGCAATGAGTAACATGTCCCATGGTGCACATGGCGTATATATACGCCATAGGATGCCAGGCACGTTACAAATAGCCCGTGGCTACACGAGGTTCACATTAGCTTCCTCAGGGCGCTTGTAAACAGACGCCACGTTTAAAAAAAATCGTGGGCAATATTCTGCGGTGGGAGAGCCACAGTACTGTTGGAGCAACCAAGGCTGGTGTACGCAGCATGAGCGAACAGCATTGCTGTTTAGCTTGTGACCACAGCATCGCCGAAATATGTCAACATAAATATATAACTGCTATTATTTAGCGATGATAGTATTACAGATGACCCCTGACTGATAAAAAATGACCAGGATTGTGGTGATAAATAGCGCTGTGGGAGGGAGGGAGATAACAGATCATGCAGATCATAACAGGGCCACCTGTTATGATCTGCATTCACCAAACCAGCTCAGTGGTTCTCTATGGTGAACACAAATGTAGATACTTATATGTAATGTGTGCATTAGTGTAATAACAGAAAAAGATTATGTTGGGAGGAGCCATTTGGGTGACGGAGGTGGCGTCGTCTGCATGATTTGTCTGACTGTGTGGAGGGCGACCACTATGCTCTTTGGGAACCCTACCAGCTTAGGTGTATAGTTACAGTGCATACAACATGTATATATTTATATATAATGTGTGTATATAGTGTAATAACACTGCAAACAGTATTTTTGGGGGAGAAATAAAGTACGTGTGACCTAGAATGAGTGAGGGAGGCAGCCGCCAGCCGACTGTGTGTAGCAACGACTCTTAGTGCCTGAGCTAACTACATCAGCTTTGTTTTACAGTTGTGGTGAACAAAATAGATACTTCTATATAACGTCTGTATATATTGTAATAACACCACAAACGGTATTGTTGGGGGAGAAATTTTAGTGCATGTGAACTTGAATGAGTGAGGGAGGCAGCCGCCAGCTGACTGTGTATAGCGACGTCTCTTAGTGCCTGAACTAAATATAGCAGCTTGCATCACCTTGCATCGATAGAAAATTTGCCTCATCGAGCTTCAAACCATGTCACGAATATAGAGGCACGAGTCAACAATCGACCCCTAACCTATCTATCAGATGATTTCTCCCAGAGAGAACCCTTGAGTCCCTCTCATCTGATAGTCTGGTTGTCTTCTTAGTCCTTTGATCTCTCTAGAGGATGAGGATCCGGAAGACGCTTCATGCGTCGGAAGGAACGACTTGGTGGAAAGCTATAAACATCTTTCTAGATTGATAGGCAGGTGGAATGAAGTGTAGACTCGTGAATATCTAACTGCTCTGAGAGAGTATCATTATGGAGCTGCAAGCCCCTATTATAAAGTCAATTTAAAACCAGATGATCGTATATTAGTTTATAGTGATGGACTAAGGTCAGATTGGCCTATAAGTAAAATTGTTGCTGGCCATCCTGATCACCAAGGAATACAAAGAATAGTTAGGGTCCAGTGTCGAGGCACGACCACCCTAAAAACTTTAGAAAAATTAGTTCCTCTGGAATTAGCTGAACATGAATGTTCTTCCGAGATAAATTCGCCACAAGTTCCAAAAGACAGTAATTCTACCAACAAGAGCATACATCCATCGAGAATGGCAGCTCAACAATGTAAATTAAAACTTAAACAGTATTTTGATTCTGAATAATTGCAGATAATAGCCTTCTTATGTTGAGAAGATTTCTTGAGTCTGCAGGAATAATTCAGTGACTAAGTAACTTAACCAGTACAAGTCCTAAGTGGTAGCCTATTTTACAAATTTGCCGTGATGTAGTTGCTGGATACATGCTACTATCATCTTTAACAGCTAAGCTATTTACGTATTCCTTTAGTAGTTAGAACATTTAATTATTCCAGTGACTTATTATTGCATGATTTAATATTTTATTCACATGTATATGCATATTACAAATTTACCCCCGAAAGATTGTGTAGGGAGACGGCTCTATAACATTTTTTTACAATTCATTTAGTATGATTTTTTATTTCATTTGCATTCAATAAAAGAGATCCAGAGGCACTGGTTCTCCAATTTTCTACTTAAAGAAAAGTCATTCGAAACATTTAACATTATTATTATTTCAGAGCTACATTTCCCACATAGGTTGAACAGCTGCATGGACCAAGTGGAGCAGCCAAGCAGACGACATGAAGCAGCCACATGGACCATTTGTACCATCCACATTGACCTGTTGGAGCTTCTACTTTGACGAGGTGGAGCAGCCACTTGGAAAAACTTGTGTGAACCACGCTAACTAGGTGAAACAGCCACTTAGAACAGGGGGGACCAATCACACAGACCAGGTAGAGCAGGATTATGGATAAATGGAAAAGCTATATGGACTAGGTGGACAGCCACGTGACCAAGATGGAGTAGTCACATTGAATAGGTGGAACAGCCAAACGGACTAGGTGGAGCCAGCACAGATTCCAGGTGAAGCAGGTATATGGACCATGCAGACCAAGTTGAGCAGCCGCATGGACCAAGTTGAGCAGCCACATGAGCCAGGTGGAGCAGCCACACGGACTATATGAAAAAACCCTACTCACCAGGGTGAACGATCACAGAACAGGAGGAACAACCAGTGAGCGGTAGAGTTGGGAGCTGACTGGAGCACTGCGGCACGTGAGAACAAGGCAGCTAGACGATCAGACTACCAGAGTCTGAATGGCAGGGGATCACGCTCATATTGTATGTATTACTTTCCCACGAGTCTCTTCAACACTTATGACTTTTTAAATAATATAATTGATTTATAATACTTTGCTTTCGTATATTTATATCAAACCTGATTCCATCTCTTACTGTAGATATTGTGTCCCACGACGCATGTCTCAGGTATCCCGTGACCCATGTCACCAGGTGTCCTGTGACACATGTCTCCATGTGTCCCATGTCACCAGGTATCCCATGACACGTATCACCAGGTATCCTGTGACATGTCATCACGTGTCCAGTGGCACGTGTCATCAGGTGTCTCATGACACATGTCCACCAGGTGTCCTGTAGACACGTCACCAGGTCTCATGTGACATTTCTCCTAGTGACCCCATGAAGCCAGCAAGCAACCATGAAGCAACCACATGTGTGAGGCACCTAAAAAAATTGCTTTAAAGTAACACAAGATTAAAGGAAAGTTTTTGAAAGCTGAGGCAATGTACGATCTAAGATTGCAGAAACTTAAATGTGTACAGTTCTAGATAGGTTGCCACAACTTTAAGATAAAATTATTCATAGGAAATATGATACCAAGTTGCATCTCACAAAATGGTCTTAAATCAAGGAATAAAAAGGGGTAGCGTTGGCATAGAACATCCCATCTAAATTCTAGCGCAAAATATTGAGGGTGGCGGGGGTTAGAGGGTTAGAGAATGTAGGGAAGGAATGCAGCGAGAATGGAGAGTTACCTTACTTACTTAACAGTGTCTATGGGGAAGGCAGGTCTGGCTCTTTATGCCACATGTACTAGCGTTGCTGAGCATTTTTGCACATGTTTCACTAGAATATAAATATTCTGGCTTTCCATTTATTTGTCAAATCTAGACTTAAAGTTATGGTTGAGGATTGCTAGTAGAGATGGAAGGATGTTGGTTATGGTTGAAGGTTGTCGAGTTGTAGGTGTGGAAGGCTGTCGTTCAGGGTTGGAGTCCTGTAATGGTGAAGGACTGGTGGTAGTAAAGGTGAAGAGCTGGTTGTAGTGGAGGACTATGGTAATGGTGAAGGCTGGTGGTAGTTGTGGAGGGCTGTGGTAATGGAAGAATGGTGGTAGTGGTGGAATGATGGTGCAGTGGAAGGATATTTGTGAGTGTTTAGCAATGGTGGGAGTGGTTGTGGGGTTGGAAGGTTCATGCAGGTTTGAAGACTGAATGGTGGTGGGGATGGCAAGTTGATACTTACCTATCAGTACTTACCAATCAGTCTCAACAGGGGAGCGAGGTGTATCTTTATGCACTGCCTATATTACTAATGTAACTAATGCAATTTAATTTAACTATTCTAACTTTCAGCTGCTTTATGTCCCTTCTGCTAAAAGTGCATTTCCAGTTTCCATCTGTGTTCTTTTGTCCTTTCTCTCAACCTGAAGAGGCTATCCGTGTCTACCAAATCTATTCCCCTTAGTATCTTATATGCAGTGATTATATCCTCTATTTTCCCTGTGTCCTCTAGGGTTTTGAGATTTAGCTCAATTTGCCTGTCTTTCATAGCCTTGTAAGCTACCGTGTTTCCTCATCCATAGTACTATCCTCAGCCGGTACCAGGAAACAACAATGAGTCTACCCTGGCCACGGGCCAGCCAAACCACAGTCTCACTAAGTGCTTCCTCGTGAATGCCCACAATCACAGTCCAGCCTGGTCCTGGCAGATACCATCAGCCTCGTGCTGCTGGGCCACTTCACGTGCAAATACTAGGGTAGCGAGCCCTAGGCAGGAGCTTCTTGCAACTCGCTGGTTACTCTCCTCCTCAGCACCTTAGTCATCTCTTCGGTTAGCCAGCCCCAGGTACAGCGAATCCCGTCACTGCCACTCCACAGGCAGACAGTAGAACACTTCACAGTTCTCCGGCGGCGGCTCACTGCTTCCGTAAAGCAAAATGGTGTAGAGAGACCTTGGCTGCCCTGGGTAGACTGACTGTCCTCGTATCACAGCAGCCCTACGTCGACTCTGTGAATACAGACACGTCATCAGTACACTGGGACACTAGGAAACAACACTTACTGACTTAGACACATACATCCAACTCCGCTCATGATAGATGGCGCTGCTTTTCTAGGCACCACCTCACTAGTGTTCAGCACCAGTTACCTCACGAGCTTTTAGGACAAGAATCTAGCGCCTCTTGCCAGTATATTCCTGTCGCAACTAGATGGCGTCGTCCATGTTGTGGGGGGTTTCGGGAGTGGACTCACAGATGGCGTTGACGTCGCTGCTCCGTGCTTCGACGATGGAATCGGGTTCGTAACATTATGTTTTCCCTAATATTTTAAAATCATATTTCAGATGTAGCAAATCAAATCAAAGCAGTTAACGTACTTTAGCTCCTGTCTCCGCTTTATCCCCCTTGCGTATCTTCGTTAATACCTGAACAATTTCCCAAAAATTTAACACTGCTGTATTTCAGACGTAGTTCAATACGACAATTTAGTTACTGAACTCAAGCTCCTGTCCCCTCATCTTAGTTCCCTCTCACAATTCTGCTATTATCTGAACATTTTCCTAAAAATTTAAAACATAGTTTTTTCAGATGTAGTAAATATGACCAAAGCAGTTACCGAGTTTGAACTCTAGTCCTCCGCCTTAGTTCAATGCTCAAAAAACTTAATTATTTCAAATCAAGACACTCTCCTGTCTATTACCTTTATCAAAGTAAACATCGTGTCTTTTAATACCCTTTTTTTACTCAGCTATGTAGATAATCACAAACTAGCTAATAATCCCACGGTCATATCACACCTTTCCTCTTCCCTTACACCTTCCTCCGTGCCTCCAGACCTGTCTGCTCTCTTATCTCCCTCCTTCACCCCTTACCTTCCCCCCTCCTTTACCACCCCTTACTCCCCCATCATCTCACCCTCACCCCATACTCCCCCTTCGCAACAATTAGGCCATTTTTAACCCAATTGAAGCAAAATTACACTTATAAATGCAGTCTCTGACTAATTTTGGTCGCAAACTGGACTCTGACTCTTTTTGATCTCAAACAAGACTCTGTTCAATTTCGGTCTTAAAATGTACTCTGACAATATTGGAATATCCTCCATAACCCTTACACTGCTCAGGGGTCCTGGGGACATTTACACCCCTGTGCGCAAGAAAAAAAAAATCAAATTTTTTTTTTGTCTTCTAAACATGTTAATTTGTGTCCCCTGAGCACGGAAAAAATAAAAAAAATCGTAGGTGACATATTTTGGGCACAATTGACCGAGGAAGTCTGGCAAAAAGTGGGCGTTGACAGAGCGGTCGTCAGACCCGGTCAGCGTCACCCGCGCTGACAGATGGGAGTTGCCACAAAGATATTATTATCAAATTGTTTCAATGTCTCCGATTGATTTTTTCTTAGTTTTTTGCAGTAATATTATTCAATAGTGTGTATTGTAATATATTTATATAATAAAAGTGGTGAATAATCGCTATACTCAAAAGTATGATGCGCATATTAGTGATTCAATTATTATGTTTATAAAACAATAAACAAATAGTTTTGCGGCTATTACACTCTATACACAGGTTATATATAAGTATTGGCATGTTTTGGTCACCATAACGAACCACTAAGTTGGTATTGAGAGTCGAAAAGCAACGAAGAGTTACCGCCACACACCAGGCAGCCACTCGCTGCCACTCCCTCAACACACGCACTAAACTTTCTTCCCCAATAATACCATTTGTGGTGTTATTACACTATATACAGACGTTATATATAAGTATGTATATATTTTGTTCACCACAACTGTACAGCTAAGCTGATATAGTTAGTTCAGGCACTAAGAGTCGTCGCTATACACAGATGGCGGCTGGCGGCTCCCTCACTCTTTCAAGGTCACACGCACTAAACTTTCTACCCCAACAATACTGATTGCAGTGTTATTACCCTATATACACATATTATATATAAATATCTACGTGTTTTATGCACCGTAACTGTACACCTAAGCTTGTAGTGCGCCCAAAGAGCATAGTGGCCACCCTCTAAACAGCTAGACAAATCGTGCAGACGACGTCACCTCCATCACCCATATGGCTCCTCCCAGCATAATCCTTTTGCTGTTATTACACTAATACACAAATTATATATAAGTATCTACATTTGTGTTCACCATAGACAACCACTGACCTGGTATGGTGAATGCAAACAATAACAGCTAGCCACACAGTCAGTAAACGATGCTGTCTCCCTCCATCTCTCAGCATCACTCCTCCCACAGCGCTAATTATTACAACAATCCTGCTATTATCACAACCCTGGTTATTTATATCACAGTCATGGGTCATCTGTAATATTGTCATCGCTAAATAATAACAATTATATATTTAATTTTACATTTTTCGGCGATGCTGTGGTCACAAGCTGAACAGCAATGCTGTTCGCTCATGCTGCGTGTGCCAGCCTTGGTTGCTCCAACAGTACTGTGCCTCTCACACCTGAGAATATTGCCCACGATTTTTTTTTTAAAGGCATCTGTTTACAAGAGCCCTGAGGAGCTACTGTGAACCCCGTGTAGTCGCGGGCAATTTGAATCAGGCCTGGCACCCATGGGCGTATATATACGCCATGCCACCATGGGACATGTTACTCAGGGCATATATATATACACCATGCGCAGTTTAAGGGTTAAGAAAACAGGTGTAAGTAAAACTCTGAAATATTTTGGTGAAAAATACACTTATAAATGCAGTCTCTGACAAATTTTGGTCTTAAATGGTCTCCGAAATTATTTTGATCTTTTACTGGACTCTAATGAAAATTGGTCTCTGTCAAATTTCGGTCTTCTACTGAACTCTGTCGAATTTTTGGTCTCAAAGTGGACTCTTTTCAATTTCAATCTTTTACTGGTCTGTGTGCAATTTTGGTCTTTTACCAGTCTCTGTTCAATTCTAGTCTCATATGGTCTTTGAAATTATTTTGGTTTAAAGTGGTCTCTGTTATATTTTGGTCTTCAACTGGTCTCTCATTAATTTTGGGCTTATATTGGACTCTGAAAATATTTTGGTCTTTTACTGATGAAACAACTGTAAATGGATATAAAAACTAAAACTTAATGCTAAGATGTCTATTTTCCTTAACAAACTTCTATGAACATATTTTCTGAAATGGTCTTATTTGATTTTCGGTCTTAATCTCTTAAATAAACTTCTATGGTCAAATGAACTCTGAAATATTTTCATAAAACTGAACTCTGAAAGAAATTGAATATCCTCCATAAAAAAAACTTTAACTCTAAATTGGGCCTTTTTTCCCTAAATTTTCTCCATAAGAATCCTTTAAGAACTTATGTGAAACTGGGATCGTGAATTTCCCCCATAAGAAACCTTGAAGTACAAATCAAAAAATGGCACCAAATATTTTCCCAATAAGAAATATTTAAGTCCATATCAGAAACTGAGACATTTACATGGAACCTTCTCTCCCCCCCCCCCCCCGACAGCTTAGCGAAGATTGGAAAAATTTACCTGAAACCCACCACAGCTTAGCGAGGACTAAAAAACTTTACTTGGAACCCCCCACAGTGTATGAGTGATTTTTCCAGAAAAAGAAAAATCGCTCAAATGCTGTATCCCCTACTACTTCTAAGAAATTTAATGGTGGAACTACGCCTCTCCCCTGTGAAGGAAACAAAGCAACACACAATTCTGGTGATCCCCCAGAGAAATAGATGAGTGATTAATGATAAATGCAGCCCCATCAACCATGTCGACAGTGGTGGTGGGACGTGTGGTGGCGGCGGCGACGGCATCTGCGACAGCAGTATGCGCAGCAGCTGCAAGGGTAGAGGTGGTCAGCAGCAGAGGTCCTTACAAAAAATAGGCCCTTTCCCCTAAAAATGCAGATTGTTGTCACTGCAATTAAAACCCCCCCAAAAAATCACGAAATCTAAGCCAAGTTTAGAGGGATTAATAAATATGTATTTTGAAATTGGGGAAATCCCATACCTTAAAACATTGGTCAAAATATTTGAGGGAAACCATTAAGTAGTTTGGGATAGTCATGAAAATTTATTAAAACCTGTATAGAATTTAAATGTATTGTATATCATTAAAACATTAGGCTTTTCGTAAGGACTATTTAAGAAAAAGGACATAGCAGATATACTCCTTTTTCTTAAAATGGTTGTTATTGACCCGAGATACATACAAAATTATCGCACAACTTGGCAACTAATGAGGGGGAAGACCTACCATAGGAGACCCAACTGGGAGCCCTATTGAACACCCATAAGAAGTACCCCTTAAACACCTTTATATTTATTTGTTAGCCATTCACTTTGGAGCAGACACCCACAACCCCACCGGCCAAGGAAGAAAAATCTACCTTATTAAAGAGTTTGGTTGCTACATAAAGGTACTTCCACTTCGTAGCACACAAATGTAAATAGATTTTTTCCGTAGGAGGCTTATAATAGGTATATGACTAGTTCACCACCTGAACGATTTTTAAGCAATTTAACGAGTCCTCGCAAAAATATGAAACTTACTATACACCAGAAATTCAATCGAAAATTTGGACACTAGAGAAATTAAGTAATCTTTACCCAGCATTACATCCTTCACCCCCACACCACATCCTTCACCTACCCATTACATCCTTCAACCGCGCCTTACATCCTTCACCCGAGCATTACATCCTTCACCCGGGCATTACATCATTCACCCGAGCATTACATCCTTCACCCGGGCATTACATCATTCATCCGGGCATTACATCCTTCACCCGGGCATTACATCATTCATCCGGGCATTACATCCTTCACCCGAGCATTACATCATTCATCCGGGCATTACATCCTTCACCCGGGCATTACATCATTCACCCGAGCATTACATCCTTCACCCGGGCATTACATCATTCACCCGGGCATTACATCCTTCACCCGAGCATTACATCATTCATCCGGGCATTACATCCTTCACCCGGGCATTACATCATTCATCCGGGCATTACATCCTTCACCCGAGCATTACATCATTCATCCGGGCATTACATCCTTCACCCGGGCATTACATCATTCACCCGGGCATTACATCCTTCACCCGGGCATTACATCATTCACCCGGGCATTACATCCTTCACCCGGGCATTACATCATTCACCCAGGCATTACATCCTTCACCCGGGCATTACATCATTCACCCGGGCATTACATCCTTCACCGGAGCATTACATCATTCACCCGGGCATTACATCATTCACCCGGGCATTACATCCTTCACCCGAGCATTACATCCTTCACCCGGGCATTACATCATTCACCCGGGCATTACATCCTTCACCCGGGCATTACATCATTCACCCGGGCATTACATCCTTCACCGGAGCATTACATCATTCACCCTTTGCTTAGACCAACATTGGAATATGATTCACCGGCATGGAATCTGCACTTTGTGAATCACAAAACCAAAATTGGAAAAAAGTAGCAAGATTGGTTTGAAACAGATTGATGCCAGAGCTTATGGTGGTTAAGGCTTCGGGTGCCCAACACGCCTCTGGGTGTTTTTATTTTTCACGTTCCATGCAAAACTCCCGCGGCTACATGGGGTTCACATCAGTTTCCTCAGGGCTCTTGTAAACAGACGCCATCTTTACAAAAAATCATGGTCCACGTTGCCGGGTGTCAGAGCCTCAGTAGTGAGTGAGCAACCAAGGCTGGCTCTCGCAATATGAGCGCACAGCACTTCTGTTCAGCATGTGACCACAGCATCGCCTAATATTGTCAAAATATATATATAATCTGTTTTATTTACCCATGATAGTATTATAGAAGAGCCGGAGTGTGATAATGACTGGGTACAATGTTCAAATATCAGTGATTCAATGCTGTTCACGATGTTCACAGCGCTAGCCACAGCACCACAGCATTATTTCGTCTATCTAGGAATCTTCAAACGACTTTTTAGGTTCCTTTTCAAAATAAACTTGTGGTCAATTATTCATTTACAGGTATTAGTGACCAGGATTGTGGTTATAATTAGCGTTGTGCGTAGGAACGAGGAATTTTGGTGAGGGAGGGAGGAAGGGAGAGAATTGAGGTAGCCTCACTGTGTGGCAGCCACTCATGTTTTGCTCACCATACTAGCTTCGTGGTTCACTATGGGGAACACACATGTACATGGGTATATACAGTGCGTGTGAATAGTGTAATAACAGCACCAGGAGTATGTTGAGAGGAGCTATTTTGGTGAGGGAGGTGACGTCGTAATCGTAGTCGTCTGCTGTCTGCTGTGTGATTTGTCATGCAGTGTATGGTGGCCACTGTACTGTTTGGACACAATACCGGCTTACTTGCATAGTTCTGGTAAATAAAACATGTAGATAGGTATATATAACATGTGTAAATAGTGTAATGAAAACAATAACAGTATGGTGGGAGGAGCAATGTTGATGAATACAATGTTGGAGGAGTGAGAGAGACTAGCTCGGTGTGACAGCTCACACTCGCGGTGTTCTGAATGTGTTGATAGTGAATGTATATAGTGTGTGACAGTGTATAGTCTGTAAATATATTGTATATATACATAGATTAGCATGATACATGGTAAATATGTGCAACATATGTGTACACAAGTGTCATGCACGTAACACAGTGTCCTCAGACAGTACGGATGTTTTACTGCCATAATATAGTGTACGTGTTCATTATACATAGGATTAGCACGTAAAAACGAATAAAATGTATTTGGAACTGCGCAAAAAATTAACAAAAATATATTTGCGGAAACTCGCGGGCCCCGCCCCGGGCGCCCCACTGGCCCCGGGAGCTTACGGTACGGGAGAACGGGGAATGATGACGTCACGCGCTAACTTACGGACCCCATAGCAGCCAAAGTAAGTACAAGTTCGAATTTTTTTTGACATACCCATACTGAGGGAAGGGTTTTTGACAATTTAAAGAAACAAAAGAATTTTTTCAAGAGAATTTATTTCCTGCGCACTGGGGGGTGTCATATTTATAGGCCGCGCAGTTAAATGGTTAAGCCAAATTAATGATAGTCCTAATCACTCAAATCAGCCTCTTAGACGTAATGCTGAATATGATAGCACCAATCAAGCCATCCAGCTCTCTAGAGGAAGTGCTAACAAAGAGATGGCTATCATAAATCGCGTGCACGTGTTACTGGACTTAATTCAAAAAGATCAATCAGTTGACTCCTTACATGCTTTTAGTGTAAAACTTGAGTCACTGTTAAAATCCCTCAGCAGTGAAGTGGATCAACCCACTGCTGAGTGGATGACTAAAATTGTCATCCAAAGAAAATTGTCCAGCGAGGAGCTAAATGAATTATATTCCTATCAGAATAATACTGTCCTGACAATGCAGGATATATTTACAGGTTTGTGTATTGTTGTGAATCAAAAAACAGCAAACCAGGCACTTATTGCCTATCCTAAATCAACAGAAACCGTACCTACATCAAATTCTTTAATTAAAACTCTTTAAGTGACACAGTCATTAGGTAATAAAGGTACTAATAATCAATGTAATATTAACAGGTCAACTACTGATTTATCAATGAGACCTAAGAGTAACATAACTGCTCCCAAGAATCCAATAAGTACTCCCAAGAGTACAACAAGTACCCCCAAGAAACGACAACCGAACACTTCCACACCATGATGGAAGAAACAAAACAATAAATACATGCAAGGAACTAATCTTTCAAAACCTGTAGACAAAGATTCACCTAAACCGGTGACGTTCAAGCATACTGTAGGCTGGGGGTTATGTTTGTTTTGCCATCAAAACCATTCTCTATATAACTGTACAAGTTATCCTAATAGAGATTCCCGAGTCAGTTGACTCAAACAGTTACACAGATGTACGAGGTGTCTCAAACCACATAATACTAACAGCTGTGAGACCCCACTGAACACATGCATAGGTGTAGAAGGGGTCAGCATCAGATACAGTGCTGCAAGATGCAAGAAGTTTACAATGTACAATAACTAGCATCTCAAGTTAATGCAATACTGCCCACTGTCAAACTCCAAATCAAGAATAAAGGGGCCAGGATTGTCATTCGTGGCCTATTCGATCAAAGGTCCCAGAAAACTTTCATTTTGCAGAAAGCGGCAGAGTCACGTAAATTAAAACCAGTAAAACAGGTCAAATTAAACCTGTAAGGGTTCATGATAAATAGAGAACCCAAAGAATACACAGTAGTCCAACAACTAGTATGCGTAGGTGGTCATGTCAGGCGTGTTCAGGCCATAGTAGTAGATCAAATCCCATTTGACCTAAATGTTAAGGGTCGAGGGAACACAGCCAGATTCCTACAGAAAAATGGAGTTAAATTGGCTGAAAACAAGTTAATGTCTCACCGCCTCACCGATGTAAATCTACTAGTAGGAGCAGACTACTACTACCACTTTATTACTGGTCAAGATAAACAACAAAGATGAATTTTCTCAAATCAGCAGGCTATCTACTTACAGGTAAAGTTTTAAACCTGAACAAGCCTATGCCTGCTAATAATCAATGATAACAGAAATTAAATCACCAGATGAAAATAATTCTCCAGCAATAAGCATAAAGGAGAAAACAGCTGACTAAATAAACCCAGATTGAGTCTGGTACAATTAATATTAGCCGAGATGTTTCTATGGATCTCAGTGGATAATCAGTGGTCAGCAGCTTAATCAGTTGCAAGTCACAGCGACCAAGCATCTGGCCCCACTGTAGACCCAGAACTATTCACGACAGTAGTAATTGATCACACTGGGTCCCCTATGTAAAGCCAATAAAATTAAGCATGCAATTCTAGCACCCAAGGAATCTTGCAGAAAGATGAAGTCATAAAGAAACTTCCATACTTGCAAATTTACCAGTACCAAGGTTCAAAATAACCTGGCGCTTAAGGTCAGTGAAGAAAGCCTTAAATTAGTTTTAACAAGACGACCACATTCAAAGTTTCTCTGAACTAGGATTCTAGTATTTCCCATAATGAAATTTTCACTTGCCGTGTTGCATCAGTTTTGTTTGGGCTACTTCTTCTTTCCTGCTTTTGCCCTTAAGCAACCATAGAAACGTTTTTGAAGAAGCATTAAGCACAAGCAAAATTGGAAACTTGCAAATCTGAAAGTGAACATATAACAAAGAACTATAAACCATGAAACGTATAGGTTGGGATAGTCCATTACAAATTACCGTCCAAGCAAGATTGATCTTAGTAACAATGAATCAATTCTTTCCAGCAACCTTGGGTTTCCCATAATTCAATAAATTAAAATTAAACTCTAAGTTGCTGAGCTTTGTTACATCTTAAGAAGGCTATAGTACTGTACTATACAAGTACATAACTTGCTTAATAAGAGCAGGCATTACTGCTCACATATGAATCTTTAATTTATTCTGTGCTTAATTATCCTTCAAGAAGGATCATGAACCAATTTAACTTGATTAAAACGAGCACACTTAACTGCTCACCTGTGAATTAACACACATTGTATTGCAGATTACACTGCTCACGGTGAGTCACAATAAAGTGACTGCTAATGATTTTTTTAGACTATGTGCTTCGTTAAGTCTCTAGACGACGATTGCATCATAGCCTAATAATTATAAATCTAGCACATTATTGTTCGCCATGATAATTTGAGCACATTACTGCTCACCATGATAATTCGAGCACATTATTGCTCACCGTGATAGTTAGAGCCCAATATTGCTCACCATGATAATTCGAGCCCAATATTGCTCACCGTGATAATTCGAGCCCATTATATTGTTCACCACGAAAATTCGAGCCCATTATTGTTCACCACGAAAATTCGAGCCCATTATTGTTCACCACGATAATTCGAGCCCATTATTGTTCACCACGATAATTCGAGCCCATTATTGTTCACCACGATAATTCGAGCCCATTATTGTTCACCACGATAATTCGAGCCCATTATTGCTCACCACGATAATTCGAGCCCATTATTGCTCACCACGATAATTCGAGCCCATTATTGTTCACCACGATAATTCGAGCCCATTACTGCTCACCACGATAACGTGAGCAACCATTACTGCTCACCATGACATTCTTTAAGCTACGTGCTGTGTTAAATCTCAAGAGGACTATAGCATTGTAGCCTAATACATATAAACCGAGTGGGCCCTACTACTCATAAATAACTCTGTTAAGCTAAGTGCTTCGTTAAGTCTCAAGAGGGCTGTAGCCTAACTCATTAACAAACGAGCAGCTTAATTGCTCACAATTTAGCTAGGGTGACACTACCAAAGAAATAGTGAGTTGTCACAATTAGCATAGCCCTCTATTTAGGTAGATATTAGGGAAATTATTTAAGAGTCAACAGTGAATTATTTGAGTCTGTACTCACAAATAAATACAGTTGACTATTAATAGAGACTGATAGTGAAATTATAATTTTTCATTTAAAGCTGAGGTTGAATTAATGAGTCTTCAGTGGCAAGCCTGTGGGCTGTAATTCAACAGGCTATAAGTCATAATGACCAAATTACTAGTCTCACTGTCGATTCAGTCATCCTTGATTTTAATGAATGAACATACTCAGTTCTCTAAAATTAAATAAAATTTAGCTAGACTAGAAAATTATTTACACTATGAAATAGCCTAAAATGACTACTGCACCATAGTGCAAATTTAGGCCATATTTAATTCTGCTTAACTGCAGACAATTCCTCGTTTGAGGTTGAGGTGATCCTGAGTCTCCAGTGGTGAGTTAGTGTCTAGTAACTCTACAGTTACAAGTCACAGCGACCCTAGACAGTCTCCTTGATCTTGAACGACATAATGTTTAACATTTAAATTTAATTGATGTTCCCATGATGACAGACTAATGTCTTAATTTCACATTTGTTTCACCGACACGGGACATCCGTCACCGACACGGGACATCTGTTAGTAAGGACATCCTTACTAACATCTAAGTAATGAATATAACTTCAGGGAAGAGTAATAAGTACGTCAGTACTGAATCATGAACTGCGACCCGTAATTTCTTGTCCCGGAGTTATGTTGGAAATTTCCAACACTTAATTACCCACCCCCTATTATGATAAGAGGTAATTCTTGTACTAGGCATTATAATTTACTAACACTACTGACCAGTAGTACCTAAATATTCAAATTATAGAATTGAGGCACCGAACGCCCCATCCTTCTTGAAGGATGGGGCGTTCATGGGAACATCACGACCACCATGGTCGTGGTGTTGTGTCAGCCACCCGGCTATCTTCTTGGTTATCTTGAGATGATTTCGGGGCTTAGCGTCCCCGCGGCCCGGTCCTCAACCAGGCCTCCTTTTTGTTACAACCCCCCCTTCCCCCCAGGAAGCAGCCGTAGCAGCTGTCTAACTCCCAGGTACCTATTTACTGCTAGGTAACAAGGGCATCAGGGTGAAAGAAACATTTGTCTCCGCCCCCGCCGTGGCTCGAACCCTAAACCTCAGGACTACGAATCCGAAGCACGGTCCACTCAGTTGTCAGGCGCTAGAGGGAATCATTTCTACATATTAATGAATCGAATTGAATCCAGTCTCATTTACCTTTCTTTATTAAGGATAATTGATTAATAATAGATTTACTTTCATTTGGTAGTATATACATGCATTTACTGGAAATAATTTATAGTCTCGATCAGCTGTTCCGGTACCTAAAACGATAAACTTGATTTCCACTCTTAATATTCTTGTGCGTTTAACGTCATCTAAATTAATTGAATTGCACTCAGGAATATCATTTACTATCTTATAAAACCCAGTATTATGACATAAATATTCGTCATTATGACGTCAAGTCTCCGTCCTTTCAGGACTCTGTTTGAAATATTACAAATTATACCCGGAGTTCCAGCATAGGCGCGAGTGTGCATGCGTCTCTGGAAAGAGGCAGGAGGGGGAGACTCGCCATATTACCGAGCTAACATCAAGGTGTTCTGGAGTGACATTAATTTCATCGGCCGAAATTGAGAGCATTCGCTCTTCTGCGAGCTTCTGGTTGTGTGTACAACCTCCACAACTTACAAACACCACGTTCGGCAGGACAGTATACCTCATTTGTTTATAATTTGGTCTTAATTTATACTTTAATGCAGGTACCAAGTCATTACGTAGCAGGCGATAAAATACAAGCTGATCTTACCATCCAATTTCTTTAGATCATGCGATTAAATGCGCGAATATTAAGTATGGAATGAAAATTACTTAAGATTAGCTTTTCTGCGTGGAATTAATTGCGAGAGGGACAAGCTTCTGTTCATTGTTACATTCTCAAAGACTTCTTTTTTACACTTATGAACAACATTTATGATACACTCGATGAACTGTGAATGTGCCAGATTGTCCGTCAACTCGCTCTCCTTATTTGCGGCGTTCAAATTATTTTCTACTCGCATTCTATGTGTAATACGTAGGCACTTCCGAATACAGCAGTGTTTTCGCAAACGCGTCATTTTGACATAACCTGAAGGATGCAGTTAACGTTCTAGTCGGTGGATTCATAGCTGTTTGTTGCACATTTGCAGCTGTGAAATAAACGTGTTGTCTATTTTCTTCTTTTCAAAACAAAAACAAAAACACTAGCGAAATATTTCAATTGAAACGCAGATCAATCGACACAGTTCAAATTCACCACCAATTGCACTGAAAAATAAGAAGAACAATTAAAAAAAAATGAAAAACAATGAAAAAAGAAATATATAAGCTATGCCCACGAAATGAACGGTATGGTAAGCAGCAAAGCTCAATTCCAACGCAAAGTGACACAAAACAATTAAATAAAAATAAAAATAAATAAAAATCTGTGAAAAAACAGTTTATCAATGCAATTGGGAACATTGAAATGTAATCATAACATGTTTTGTATATCGTGTGTTACTCTTACGTGCAACAGATGGCGCTGTTTAAAAAAACGCATGTTTAAAAAAAAAAGTCACGTCACAGGTGTGACATCTAAATAGTATGTATATAAAAACATGCACGTATACGAATGGAACATTGTGTCAAAATATGAAAGCAATTGGTGAAGAACTTTTCGGAGATTAGAACGTGTGTTACTCTTTCGTCCTATATATGGCGCTGTTGTTGGTGACTGCAAACGCCAATCGAATTGGAAATTACAATCTCTTCAATTGAAATGGCATATCTGTTGGAATCATAGAAATGCGAAGAATAAGGACATCTTCACCTTTGAAAGATCCTGTCAAGAGCGTTGCTTCTACGACGTCGCTGATTAATTTTTTTACTGCAAGCCGCGTGGCGTTGCGAAGTTTTGGCTGGTTGATATTCCGCAACATGATAACTGGCACGCCGATTTTCAATTGCCGTTCGTGTGATGGCATCCCTGGCAGATCGAGTGAATTGAAAAATTCTGTTGGATAATTAACCGCAGCATTTTCTTCCTCAGCAGTGTCGACGGACTTGTGTGGGACTGCCTCGCTTTGAATGTTAGACTGAATAATATTGTTAAGTTCGTGAGCCGTATGCTTTAGAAATGTTGCACGTGGGAGTTCTAATGAATTGTATGTTCGATGGCAATTTCAAAGCCGAGGTAGCAGTTCTTCCACTTGGTAGCAATGTCGCAGCTATTCCGGACGATGCAAGAGCTAAGCCTATGCCATTTTGGGATCGAAATGCTGCCAGAATCTATCTAATTAGAAATGTTTTACCAGTTTTTCTTGATGCATCTAAGGAAATTTCTCAATTCTACATCGAACTAAACTGCATCAGATTGATTCAGTGATGGCACTTCCAATTAATTGAGAACTTTGTTCGCGATTTGTAAGCACAAATCTTCAATCATTATAAACGCTTCGTTGTAGATTTCTGCTGTGAAATCCATGTTCATATTTGAATTTTCCTTGCGTATTCGACTTACAATATCTTCAGCCATGTGCAATTTATATTTCTTCCATAACTCTGTTGGATATAAAGGAGAGCCAGTGGTCAGTATGATTGCAAACAATGCACGATTTTGATTTGGATGTGACGTGTTAGACGCGTCATTAATGCATACATCCCAGTGTCGGTCGTTCTCCAATTAATTCAGAGGTTGACATGCACTACGGAAAGTGGCATGTGTAACGCCGTTGACAAATCTCAGTTGCTGGAAGACATTGATCCAGGCACATTTACCAACAGCATGCGAAGAAAGAAGCATTCTTCTTGATTTGGATGCACGGTGAATGTCTGCCTATCGTAGTTTATTTGAATATGCCAGGTTGTCCGTCGACTCGCTCTCCTTGTTTGCGTCGTTCAAATGATTTTCTACTGGCATTCCACGTGTAATACGTAGGCATTTCTGAATACAGCAGTCTTTTTGCAAACACGTCATTTTGACATAACATGAAGACAGCAGTAACCGTTGAAGCCGGTGGATTCATAGCATTTGCAACTATGAAATAAACGTATTTTCCATTTTCTTGTTTTCAAAACAAAACCAAAAAATACTAACGAAATATTTAAATTCAAACATAGATCAATCGACACAGCTCAATTTCACCACTAATTGCACTGAAAAACAAGAACATTTAAAAAAAAACGAAATGAAAAACAATGAAAAAAGAAACCAATAAACTATACTCACGAAATGAACACTATGGTAAACAACGCAGCTGAATTCCAAGGCAATGTCATACAATATAATTAAATGAAAAGGAAAATAAATCAAAGTCTATGACAAATCAATTTATCAATGCAATCGGAAACATTGAAATGAAATCATAACGTATTTTAAATAGTGTGTGTTGCTCTTACGTGCAATAGATGGTGCTGTTTTTCCAAAAAAAACATGTTTTTACTTGTCACAGGTGTGGCATGTAGATAGTAGGTATATAAAAACATGCACGTATTTGAATGGAACGTTGTGACAAAATTTCAAAGCAATCAGAGAAGAACTTTCAGAGTTTACAGCATGTGATGCTCTTACGTCCTACAGATGGTGCTAATTTTCCAAGAAATCATGTTTTTTCCTGTTACAGGTGAGGCCTGTATATAGTAGGTCTGTAAAAACACTCGTCTATTCGAATGCAACATTGTGTCAAAATTTGAAAGCAATCGGTAAAGAGGTTTCGAAGATTTCCCTCACATGAAAAACACAGTTAAAAAAAACATGTTTTTTCCCGTCACAGACGTAACATCTATATAGAATATGTAAAAACCTGCTCGGATGGGTTGTGTTAAAATTTCAAAGCAATCGGTGAAGAACTTTCGTAGATTAGAGATTTTGAACAAACGAACATTTCCATTTTTATTTATATAGATATAGTGGTGAAGGTGTTAATTGGTGAAGGTGTAATTGTGTATTGTTTATTTCCCCCTTTATCCTTTGCTCTGATATTTGCTACAGCCAGTTCTTGAAAACTTACCACCAACTTTGTTTAGGATAAAGAGGAGGTTACAAGATATCTAGCAACAAGAACCCAGTTACTAGCCTAAAGTGGCTGTAACAATGACCCATCCATACACACGTGTGAGGCATAATGGACTCTCGTCTACCAATACTGATCAGTGACCGCAGCTTCCCGGGGTGAGGTGGTGCTGAGGTACCCACAAGGGTCCTACCAATGCCCTCAAAGACGACTCTGCCGTCATCTTTCAACGAGGCATGGTGGTTCTGGTGACAAGTTTCGGAGCTGGTGCACCCTTTGAAGCTAACACCATCGCCCAGCAGCAAGTGCAAACCAGTTCCGATATGCACTATATGCGTGGCATCACCCTGGACTCTGCCGAGAATCGCCAGTAATGGTTCAAGCATGCTCTTACCACGGTCGGTAAGATGATCAACAAGCCAACGATTTACCGCCTGGTGCTGCCATACGGCATCGGTGCTACCCCCACACAACTCACAGGCGGCCATCTGAAATTAGTCCTTTCATCTCATTACTCCGACTGGGGCTAAAGAAACGTGGTAATGAGCTGACGCTTTTACATCGTTCGGTGAGGAATGCCTCTCCACCCCGATCGTTCCTTTTCCCATCGATGAATCCAAAAGTAGAGAAAATTCTAAGAACATCGAGATGGATGATGAGGACGAGGAGGGTAATACTACAGAGACCTCAACCGAGGCAACACCACCACCTACTCCAAGCAAGAGCGGTCACCTACTACCACCATCTCCTCCACCACCTTGATCAGAGGCAGTGACACCGTCCTTCAGAGGGAGTTCCAAGATGTATATTTCGTGTGGGGCATCAAAGAAGCCCCCCCCCCAAAAATAATTACCAAATGTTAACTAGTGCTAACTTTCCGCAACACATTTATAAAAGGAATAAAAGATTTTATTAATACCAACAAAGTATTGGTTTTTCTATTGGTATTATCAACACAGTCCAGCAGCGGCAGCAGGGATTTCATCCAACACACACATGATGATATAAATACTTGATTTAATATTTATTTTTCAGTTTGGTACAGTAAAATGTCGGACGAACATTACATCCATCTTACAAGCTTTGAACATAGTGATATTTAAAACAAAGCATCAGCCTTCACAAGCAACATTGCACCATTACATTTAAACCCCTCCATTAAACATGGGACGAGTTAAAATAATATACTTTTCCCAAAAAGAATTAACATCATCAATGTTAGTGCCAGAGGACTCATCATGTTACCAGATGATGAGACTTTTGGCACTGATTTTTACGCAATATTTAAACGAGAGGGAAGTCCTGAGAGCCCAGAGCATTTAATATATATATATATATATATATATATATATTATATATATATATATATATATATATATATATATATATATATATATATATATATATATATATATATATTCAACTTCTAGTGTGTGGTCTGGTCAACATACTTCAGCCACGTTATTGTGACTCATCGCCTGCATATATATATATATATATATATATATATATATATATATATATATATATATATATATATATATATATATATATATATATATATATATATATAGACATATGTCGTACCTAGTAGCCAGAACGCACTTATCAGCCTACTATGCAAGGCCCGATTTGCCTAATAAGCCAAGTTTTCCTAAATTAATATATTTTCTCTATTTTTTTTCTTATGAAATGATAAAGCTACCCATTTCATTATGTATGAGGTGAATTTTTTTTTTATTTGGAGTTAAAATTAATGTAGATATATAACCGAACCTAACCAACCCTACCTAACCTAACCTATCTTTATAGGTTAGGTTAGGTTAGGTAGCCGAGAAAGCTAGGTTAGGTTAGGTTAGGTAGGTTAGGTAGTCGAAAAACAATTAATTCATAAAAACTTGGCTTATTAGGCAAATCGGGCCTTGCATAGTAGGCTGATAAGTGCGTTCTGGCTACTAGGTACGACATTATATATATATATATATATATATATATATATATATATATATATATATATATATATATATATATATATATGTGAGAAAGCTGCATGAACGCGCAAGCCATATATCACTAAGAACTCTTTGACCCGGCCAGGATTCGAACCCATGCTGTCCAGGATCACCCCTAAACGTACACAGTACCGTGACCACCGCACCAATGATCGTCTAAATATATATATATAAATATATATATATAAATATAAAATATATATATATATATATTATATATATATATATATATATATATATATATATATATATATATATATATATACATATATATATATATATATATATATATATATATATATATATATATATATATATATATATATATATATATACATATATATATATATATATATATATATATATATATACATATATATATATATATATATATATATATATATATATATATATTATCCAATTCCAATATCTTATCACGTAAAATAATATTTTTAATGGTTTCTGAGCTTATCCATCAAATTAAAACCGATACGATGCTTAGTTTTAAAGCCGATATTTATCACTTCTTTTTCGGATAAAGATGCAATTCTCTCCTATGACCCATCTATAGAGCGGGTGTTACTAGTTTCTACACTTAACAACAGTGACGCCGGATCTTTATATTCTTTTAGACTTGAATTCAAACAAAGAAAAGTCAAAGTTCTTGGCTTCGACAGCAGCCGCAAATCCACCATTTATCGGGAAAAAACTTGAACAACCTCGCAGCTGCCTCCAAGATTGTAACTTTATCCCCCCCCCCTAGACAATGCTGGTGGGTGTGATTATTTTCTAGTATATTGTGACGTAATCGAACAAGAAAGATTCAGAGGACAGTTTGAAAACATCTTAGACGCCTTCAATTCCCACGATTTGTATTGTAGAGGAGCACATCCCCTAATGAACAAAACATTAAATACCAGTATTTTATAAAAAAATCAGCCTTAACATTACCGATCAATTCAAGTAGGGGGGGGGGTGGTAGTTTTGAAGATGGGAGATTGGTTATTGCCATCCTAATTATATGTTCTAAAGAATTGTAATACATATATTGAGATGTTTCTCCCGTGACTTGGTTATTATAAAGACAGGAGCCAACATGCCAATACCTTTCTCTCCCCCACTCAAAATGAATTTCGGTAGATATTTGATCCCCTCTCTCGGAAACAGGACAAGGGGTGGAGGTTTGGATGACATTCGAACCTACCAGTCTCCTTGTCTCAGATCTGGTGGAGGCTTCTTTGGAACTATAGCTGGCATTGCACGACGAGCCATGTTATTTATCATGCGGGCTGTAATACCAAGTGCTATTGATTTGGGGAAAAATGTGCATGATGATTTATCCAGCGGTAGAGGAGATGTGAAGAGCTCTTTAAAAACGCACGGTTTTGACGCCCTTAAAAGAGTGGGTAAGAAATTGGTGGCAGGTGGTGGGGTTAACAGACTTTCTGGGAGAAAAAGTAAGCAAAATCGCAAGAAAATAAATTTTAAACGGAGTCTTTGCTATAAAGATGATGTCTTTTCCCTAAATTGATCAGTTACATTTTGACTTTCAGAGATTATTGCGGATATTGGGACTGGAGCGAAAATACCATTAGAATATTATAGTTCTAGTATTATTGATCAATTTCATAGAAGTAACAAAATATGCAATGTAGAGAGTTGAATTGCCTTAACTCAACAAATAGACATTCTGTCAATCCTCAATCAAATCTATCAATTATGTCAATTATGCAAAAAGTCAATCCACTTGCCAATCAACGTTTGGTGGATAATTACTTAGAATTTCGAATTTCTGGCACCCAAGAGGGCTTTCTTAAACTTAACCACTATCCCAATAGACTTTAGAGTATCTCTAATCAAAGATGGTGACAACACAATTGGAGGACGACGATTATGTGAAATGTTTAAACAGTTTTTCAAATACGATGTGTAAAGGGGGGTGCAGTTCTTCTTAGGGGAACAGGTAGTTGAAACAAATTAGAATTTTAATATTGGTCCTTTACCAAATTAATTACCTGTATGCCACCCTCAAAATTGTTTACCCTGGGAAGAGTTGGGGCCTTCCACACCGACTGGAAAGCCTAAAATGGAATAATCACTAATGAATTTATTAACTCATATTTTACCGGTGCAAGTGACAAGAATAAAAAAAATGATTTGAAGAATCGAGGTTTGTCGAAGTGTTTTCCCCTGGTGTTTGATAGCATAAAACAACTCTTGATCAATAGGTTTTAGACAATATAGACGTATGATTAAGGTTGGAGCTCTACCCTCATGCTTCGGTGCTAAATACTGGAGTGACCGATGGTACGAAATATTAAATACATGCTAAATTATGGGTTTCGCATATTTTTCTCTACTCCAGTGCCTATCTGACGTTAAACAGTTCACTATTAGCTTCCCCTGATCCCGTAAGCAATACCTTTAACAATAAAATTTCCAAAACTTATGTCCTGGTAAGGAATCAGACCAGTCTCTTAATTGTTCACCCTTTGGATCAAGTAATACCCTACAAGATATGTATCTTGTAGTAATGTCATCGGTAATTGTACCGATGACATATTATGCGGGTCTTCACCAGGGAATGGATTATATTTTGAAAATGCAAAGTAGAAAGTATTGCCATTTATCTGAATAACAATGCAATTTACCGAATTTCAGAAGACTTGGACAATCATTATTTGCGTCTTTTTTTGGTGAAAGTTTGAAAACATTAGGCTTAGAGCGTGACTCAGTACTAGCTTATGACATACATAAGAACGATATTTGCCTTTGACTTATCCACCATTGAAACAAAGGATTCCCTCCGCGTGGAGAAATCTGCCAACTCGCGTATGGACCAGAAATTTGGTACTGACGTTACATATAATAGGTAGGTTTAATTGTTTGCTGAAACAACTGGAGTGTTATCCATTGATGGACAGAGAACTGTCCTTTGTGACGTGCATGCTTAAATCATAATGCATTTTCACTATATTAATATAAATTTAAAAACACACACTAACTCTCAAATGCATTACCTGGGTAACTATAACGCAGATGAGATTGTTAATTTAGGTATTTTAACAATGAGGCTTATAGTCTTTGTAAATAATATTCTACTAACTCACAGTAGAGTGTCTATTGGTCACTGGAAGTTTGTGTATTTCGATGTAGTTAAACATTGATTTTTTTTTGTGACAGTTTCGTAATGACCCCGGATACCTATGGATATTATTTTGTGGAATTCATTTAATATAACAAAATAACAGAGGTGTTATTTTCACCTGCGGGCTATATTGCATCATGTTTGTTCCCGGAATAAGTCACCTAGGCTTACCATCTACCTTGTATTATTTACCTAATGTATTTTCTAGTGTAACTTTAAAATTAAATGATAAACGAGTCCTTGCCTATGCACGGCCATATTTCTCTATGAAATAGCCTTGTATGACGACATTTTGTAGAGGTCTGACCGTCAGTTCTTACCGATGGTGTAGGCAATATTTTTGTTAGTTACCTAGTCTAAATAACTTACTAAAAAGCAGAAGCAGGTGAGGTGGGGGAGGGGCGGTGGGGCATGGCTGGTAAACCCCGACACATCCGCCAACTCTCTCCAGAATAGCTCCACTATATTTGCAAAATGGAAGGTACCATAAAAAAATCCGTATCAAAGAATTATGCCCTTGAAGGACCTGGTGAGTATTAATTGTACATTTGACATATATTTTGGGTATTTATTTCTGTATAATAGTTTTTACAATTCTATTGTTATTTTTTCTTTCTTTAGTACAGTTCCTGGGGTCCTATCGATATTTGTCGAATTGTAATTCTATGAGGGGGTTCTATGCTGAACAACCCCCCTCCCTGTTCAGCTCGTTGTTGTCGTGAGGGGGGGCTTGGTGGGCGGCTGCCGGGGGAGTGATGCTCCTTGGGACAGTCCTCTGTCCTTCTGTAGCCTTGTGCTCCTGCTGCTATCCTCTCTAATTGTGCTGAACGACTTTTCCTTTTCCTTCTGTTTCGTTTTTCTCCCCCCTCTTCTCCTATCTGCTTGTCGTTTCCTGCCGACCTTTTTCTTGTTTAGGTTATTCCTTTGGACTTCTTCTATTTTGACGCCCGGGTGCTTGAGGAGGCATACTCTTGCACCCAGAGAACTGTAGTACCCGACGTCTCGAGCGAGGGGAACCTTTTATTGTCAATCCCCCTTTCATCACTGAACTCGATCTCAACGGACTGACGGTTCTTAAGGTGGCGTTTGTGGGGTGTATACTCACGACGCACCCCTAGGAGGCCCCGGCATGATCGGCGATAACATTTTGTTGGGTGTCCTGCCTCTAATTCGGCTCCATGGTGGGTATGGGGGCACATTCGTGGATGAATTTGTCACTCTTCGTATTTATGTCGTTGAATGTTTCTCTTGTACCCTCTCAGGCTCGTGGGGTTATCTTGAGGTTATCTTGAGATGATTTCGGGGCTTTTTAGTGTCCCCGCGGCCCAGTCCTCGACCAGGCCTCCATCCTCAGGAAGCAGCCCGTGACAGCTGAATAACACCCAGGTACCTATTTTACAGCTAGGTCACAGGGGCATAGGGTGAAAGAAACTCTGCCCATTGTTTCTCGCCGGCGCCTGGGATCGAACCCAGGACCACAGGATCACAAGTCCAGCATGCTGTCCGCTCGGCTGACCGGCTCTCTATCAGCGACAGGGGTGGGCGACCAAGCCCCCGAGTCGGCCTATATTGGAAGACAGGGCTCTGTAGGCCCCGCTGCATTGGGCCCCGACCTTGCTCCTCCTTTGACCCTCCTGACTTCTTTCCCCAGCTCCCGTCCCTCCTCTGTGGTTGAGTCGAGCCTTAAGCCCCCAGTGGTGTCCACTTTGTCCCCTGGCGCGGCTAAGTCTCTCGTTGTGACTACTGCGCCTTTTAACCCCTGTCTCTCTGGGGGTTCTCAACACCGTCCGCGCCACGGCCGCACTTGCTTGATTCCTTCCAATACTGCTGCGTATAAGCCTAGTTTGGTCCAGCTTCATGGGCCAAATACTTTGATCTCCTCCCTCTTGATTCTGCGCCTCCTGACGTTTTCTCCCTCCACCAGCACCTTGTTGATTCCGTGGATGCCTCTGTTACCTTCAACCCCACTCGTCTTAGTGCACGTGTCGTTGCTGCTCCTTCTCAGGATGCAGCTTGCCGCTTGGCTGCCTTATCCTGCCTTATCCACCCTACTAATGTAGGGTGCATACTATCACTACTCGTGTAAGGTGCCTACTGTCACTACTACTGTAGGGTGCCTACTGTCACTACTCCTGTTGGGTGCCTACTGTCACTACTACTGTAGGGTGTCTACTGTCAATAATACTGTAGGGTGCCTACTGTCACTACTACTGTAGGGTGCCTACTGTCAATAATACTATAGGGTGCCTACTGTCACTACTACTGTTGGGGGCCTACTGTCAAAACTACTGTAGAGTGCATATTATCACTACTACTGTAGGGTGCCTCCTGTCACTACAACTGTAGGGTGCCTACTGTCAATACTACGGTAGGGTGCCTACTGTCACTACTACTGTAGGGTGCCTACTGTCATTACTACTGTAGAGTGCCTACTGTCACTACTCCTGTAGGGTGCCTACTGTCATTACTACTTTAGGGTACCTACTGTCACTTCTTCTGTAGGGTGCCTACTGTCACTACTACTGTAGGGTGCCTCCTGTCACTACTACTGTAGGGTGCCTACTGTCAATACTACTGTAGGGTGCCTACTGTCACTACTACTGTAGGTTGCCTACTGTCACTACTACTGTTGGGTGAATACTGTCACTACTAATGTAGGGTGCATACTGTCACTACTACTGTAAGGTGCCTACTGTCACTACTACTGTAGGGTGCCTACTGTCACTACTACTGTAGGGGGCCTACTGTCACTACTAATGTAGGTGCCTACTGTCACTACTCCTGTTGGGTGCCTACTGTCACTACTCCTGTAGGGTGCCTACTGTCACTACTCCTGTAGGGTGCCTACTGTCACTACTAATGAAGGGTGCATACTGTCACTACTCCTGTACTGTGCCTACTGTCAATACTACTGTAGGGTGCATACTGTCACTACTACTGTAGGGTGCCTCCTGTCACTACGACTGTAGGGTTCCTACCGTCACTACTCCTGTAGGGTGCCTACTGTCACTACTACTGTAGGGTACCTACTGTCACTTCTACCGTAGGGTGCCTACTGTCACTACTACTGCAGAGTGCCTACTGTCACTACTCCTGTAGGTTGCCTACTGTCACTACTACTGTCGGGTGAATACTGTCACTACTACTGTAGGGTGCCTACTGTCACTACTACTGTAGGGTGCCGACTGTCACTACTCTTATAGGGTGTCTACTGTCACTACTTATGTAGGGTGCATACTGTCTCTACTACAGTAGGGTGCCTACTGTCACTACTACTGTAGAGGGCCTACTGTCACTACTTCTATGGGGTGCCTGCTGTCACGACTTCTTTAGGGTTCCTCTTGTCACTACTTCTGAAGGGTGCTACTGTCACTATTACTGTAGGGTGCCAACTGTCACTACTACTGTAGCGTGCCTACTGTCACTACTACTTTAGGGTGCCTACTGTCACTAATACTGTAGGGGGCCTACTGTCACTACTAATGTAGGGTGCATACTGTCATTACTACTGTAGGGGTGCCTACTGTCACTACTACTGTAGGGTGCATAATGTCAGTACACCTGTAGGGCGCCTACTGTCACTACTACTGTAGGGTGCCTACTGTCACTACTCCTGTAGGGTGCCTACTGTCACTACTACTGTAAGGTGCCTACTGTCACTACTCCTGTAGGGTGCCTACTGTCACTAATACTGTAGGGTGCCTTCTGTCATTACTACTGTAGGGTGCCTACTGTCACTACTACTGTAGGGTGCCTACTATCACTACTACTGTAGGGAGCATACTATCACTTCTCCTGTAGGGTGCTTACTATCACTACTACTGCAGTGTTCATACTGTCACAACTACTGTAACGTGCCTACTGTTACTACTCCTGTATTGTGCCTGCTCTCACTACTACTGTAGGGTGCCTACTGTCACTACTACTGTAGAATGCCTATTGTTAGTACTACAGTAGGGTGCCTACTGTCACTACTACTGTAGAGTGCCTACTGCCTCTACTAAAGTAGGGTGCCTCCTGTCACTACTACTGTAGGGTGCCTACTGTCAGTACTACTGTAGGGTGCCTACTGTCACTGCTACTTTAGGATGCCTACTGTCACTACTACTGTAGGGTGCCTACTGTCACTACTAATGTAGGGTGCATACTGTCACTACTACTGTAGGGTGCCTACTCTCATTACTACTGTAGGGTGCCTACTGTCACTACTACTGTAGGGTGTCTACTGTCACTATTAATGTAGGGTGCATACTGTCACAAGTACTGTAGGATTCATACTGTCACTACTACTTTAGGGTGCCTACTGTCACTACTAATGTAGGGTCCATACTGTCACTACTACTGTAGGGTGCATACTGTCACTACTCCTGTAGGGTGCCTACTGTCACTACTACTGTAGGGTGCCTACTGTCAAAACTCCTGCAGGGTGCCTACTGTCACTACTACTGTAGGGTACCTACTGCCACTTCTACTGTAGGGTGCCTACTGTCACTAGTACTGTAGGGTGCCTACTGTCACTAATACTGTAGGGTGCCTACTGTCACTACTCCTGTAGGGTGCCTCCTGTCGCAACTACTGTCTGGTGAATACTGTCACTACTACTGTAGGGTGCCTACTGTCACTACTACTGTAGGGTGCCTACTGTCACTACTACTGTAGGGTGCATACTGTCACTACTGCTGTAGGTTGCCTCCTGTTACTACTACTGTAGGGTGCCTACTGTCACTACTAATGTAGGGTGCATACTGTCACTACTCGTGTAGGGTGCCTATTGTGAATACTACAGTACGGTGCCTACTGTCAATACTACTGTAGGGTGCCTACTGACACTACTACTGTAGGGTGCCTACTGTCATAACTCCTGCAGGGTGCCTACTGTCACTACTACTGTAGGGTACCTACTGCCACTTCTACTGTAGGGTGCCTACTGTCATTACTACTGTAGAGTGCCTACTGTCACTACTCTTGTAGGGTGCCTCCTGTCACTACTACTGTCGGGTAAATACTGCCACTACTACTGTAGGGTGCCTACTGTCAATACTAATGTAGGGTGCATACTGTCACTACTACAGTAAGGTGAATACTGTCACTACTCCTGTAGGGTGCCTACTGTCACTACCACTGAAGGGTGCATACTGCCACTACTACTGTAGGGTGTCTACTGTCACTGCTACTGTAGAGTGCCTACTGTCACTACTAATATAGGATGCCTCCTGTCACTACTAGTGTAGGGTGATTACTGTCACAACTACTGTAGGGTGCCTACTGTCACTACTACTGTAGGGTGTCTATTGTCACTACTAATGTAGGGTGCATACTGTCACTATAACTGTAGGGTGCCTACAGTCACTACTACTATGTGGTGCCTACTGTCACTACTACTGTAGGATGCCTACTCTCACGACTTCTTTAGAGCGCCTACTGTCACTACTACTGTTGGGTGAATACTGTCACTACTAATGTAGGGTGCATACTGTCACTACTACTGTAAGGTGCCTACAGGCACTACTACTGTAGGGGGCCTACTGTCACTACTAATGTAGGGTGCCAACTGTCACTACTCATGTCGGGTGCCTACTGTCACTACTACTGTAGGGTGCCTACTATCACTACTACTGTAGGGTGCCTACTGTCACTACTACTGTAGGGTGCCTACTGTCACTACTACTGTTGGGTGAAAACTGTCAATACTAATGTAGGGTGCATACTGTCACTACTACTGTAAGGCGCCTACTGTCACTACTTCTGTAGGGGGCCTACTGTCACTACTAATGTAGGGGGCCTCCTGTCACTACTCCTGTCGGGTGCCTACTGTCACTACTCCTGTAGGGTACCTACTGTCACTACTACTGTAGGGTGCCTACTTTCACTACTACTGTAGGGTGCCTACTGTCACTACTCATGTCGGGTGCCTACTGTCACTACTACAGTAGGGTGCCTACTATCACTACTACTGTAGGGTGCCTACTGTCACTACTACTGTAGGGTGCCTACTGTCACTACTACTGTAGGGTGCCTACTGTCACTAATACTGTAGGGTGCCTACTGTTACTACTACTATTGGGGGCCTACTGTCAAAACTACTGTAGAGTGCATATTGTCACTACTACTGTAAGGTGCCTACTGTCACTACCACTGTAGGGTGCCTACTGCCACTACTACTGTAGGGTGTCTACTGTCACTGCTACTGTAGAGTGCCTACGGTCACTACTAATTTAGGGTGCCTCCTGTCACTACTACTGTAGGGTGCCTACTGTCACTACTACTGTAGGGTGTCTATTGTCACTACTAATGTAGGGTGCATACTGTCACTATAACTGTAGGGTGCCGACTGTCACTACTACTATGTGGTGCCTACTGTCACTACTTCTGTAGGATGCCTACTCTCACGACTTCTTTAGAGTGCCTACTGTTACTACGACTGTTGGGTGAATACTGTCACTACTAATGTAGGGTGCATACTGTCACTACTACTGTAAGGTGCCTACAGGCACTACTACTGTAGGGGGCCTACTGTCACTACTAATGTAGGGTGCCAACTGTCACTACTCATGTCGGGTGCCTACTGTCACTACTACTGTAGGGTGCCTACTATCACTACTCTTGTAGGGTGCCTACTGTCCCTACTCCTGTAGGGTGCCTACTGTCACTACTACTGTAGGGTGCTTACTGTCACTACTACTGTTGGGTGAATACTGTCATTACTAATGTAGGGTGCATACTGTCACTACTACTGTAAGGTGCCTACTGTCACTACTTCTGTAGGGTGCCTACTGTCACTACTAATGTAGGGGGCCTCCTGTCACTACTCCTGTCGGGTGCCTACTGTCACTACTCCTGTAGGGTACCTACTGTCACTACTACTGTAGGGTGCCTACTGTCACTACTACTGTAGGGTGCCTACTGTCACTACTACTGTAGGGTGCCTACTGTCACTACTACTGTAGGGTGCCTACTGTCACTACTCATGTCGGGTGCCTACTGTCACTACTACTGTATGGTGCCTACTATCACTACTACTGTAGGGTGCCTACTGTCACTACTTCTGTAGGGTGCCTCCTGTCACTACTACTGTAGGGTGCCTACTGTCACTAATACTGTAGGGTGTCTACTGTTACTACTACTATTGGGGGCCTACTGTCAAAACTACTGTAGAGTGCATATTGTCACTACTACTGTAGGGTGCCTCCTGTCACTACAACTGTAGGTGCCTACTGTCAATACTATGGTAGGGTGCCTACTGTCACTACTACTGTAGGGTGCCTACTGTCATTACTACTGTAGAGTGCCTACTGTCACTACTCCTGTAGGGTGCGTACTGTCACTACTACTGTTGGGTACCTACTGTCACTTCTTCTTTAGGGTGCCTACTGTCACTACTACTGTAGGGTGCCTACTGTCACTACTACTCTAGGGTGCCTCCTGTCACTACTACTGTAGGGTGCCTACTGTCAATACTACTGTAGGGTGAATACTGTCACTACTAATGTAGGGTGCCTACTGTCACTACTCCTGTTGGGTGCCTACTGTCACTACTCCTGAAGGGTGCCTACTGTCACTACTCCTGTAGGGTGCCTACTGTCACAACTAATGAAGGGTGTATACTGTCACTACTCCAGTACTGTGCCTACTGTCAATATTACTGTAGGGTGCATACTGTCACTACTACTGTAGGGTGCCTACTGTCAATACTACTGTAGGGTGCCTACTGTCACTACTTCTGTTGGGTGCTACTGTCACTACTACTGTAGGGTGCCAACTGTCACTACTACTGTAGGGTGTCTACTGTCACTAGTACTTTAGGGTGCCTACTGTCACTATTTCTGTAGGGGGCCTACTGTCACTACTAATGTAGGGTGCATACTGTCACTATTACTGTAGGGTGCCTGCTATCACAACTACTGTAGGGCGCATTCTGTCACTTCTCCTGTAGGGAGCTTACTGTCATTACTACTGTAGTGTGCATACTGTCACTTCTACTGTAGGGTGCATACTGTCACTAGTACTTTAGGGTGCCTACTGTCACTATTTCTGTAGGGTGCCTACTGTGACTACTACTGTAGGGTACCTACTGTCACTACTCCTGTAGGGTGCCTACTGTCACTGCTACTGTAGAATGCCTATTCCTAGTACTACTGTAGGGTGCCTACTGTCACTACTACTATAGAGTGCCTACTGTCACTACTACTGTAGGGTGCCTACTGTCACTACTACTGTAGGGTGCCTACTGTCACTACTAATGTAGGGTGCATACTGTCACTACTACTGTAGGGTGCCTCCTGTCACTACTACTGTAGGATGCCTACTGTCACTTCGACTGTAGGGTTCCTACCGTCACTACTCCTGTATGGTACCTACTGTCACTACTACTGTAGGGTACCTACTGTCACTTCTACCGTAGGGTGCCTACTGTCACTACAACTGCAGAGTGCCTACTGTCACTACTCCTGTAGGTTGCCTACTGTCACTACTACTGTCGGGTGAATACTGTCACTACTCCTGTAGGGTGCCTACTGTCACTACTACTGTAGGGTGCCGACTGTCACTACTCATGTAGGGTGCCTACTGCCACTACTACTTTAGGGTGCCTACTGTCACTACTACTGTAGGGTGTCTACTGTCACTACTATTGTAGGGTGTCTACTGTCACTACTAATGTAGGGTGCATACTGTCTCTACTACAGTAGGGTGCCTACTGTCACTACTACTGTAGGGGGCCTACTGTCACTACTTCTATGGGGTGCCTGCTGTCACAACTTCTTTAGGGTTCCTTTTGACACTACTTCTGAAGGGTGCTACTGTCACTACTACTGTAGGGTGCCAGCTGTCACTACTACTGTAGGGTGCCTACTGTCACTACTACTTTAGGGTGTCTACTGTCACTAATACTGTAGGGGGCCTACTGTCACTACTAATGTAGGGTGCATACTGTCACTACTACTATAGGGTGCCTACTGTCATTACTACTGTAGGGGTGCCTACTGTCACTACTACTGTAGGGTGCATACTATCAGTACTACTGTAGGGTGCCTACTGCCACTACTCCTGTTGGGTGCCTACTGCCACTACTCCTGTTGGGTGCCTACTGTCACTACTCCTGTAGGGTGCCTACTGTCACTACTCCTGTAGGGTGCCTACTGTCACTAATACTGTAGGGTGCCTTCTGTCATTACTACTGTAAGGTGCCTACTGTCACTACTACTGTAAGGTGCCTACTATCACTACTACTGTAGGGAGCATACAATCACTTCTCCTGTAGGGTGCCTACTGTCACAACTACTGTAGTGTGCCTACTGTTACTACTCCTGTATTGTGCCTACTGTCACTACTACTGTAGGGTGCCTACTCTCACTACTAGTGTAGGGTGCCTACTGTCACTACTACTGTTGAATGCCTATTGTTAGTACTACTGTAGGGTGCCTACTGTCACTACTACTGTAGAGTGCCTACTGCCTCTACTAAAGTAGGGTGCCTACTGTCACTACTACTGTAGGGTGCCTGCTGTCACTACTACTGTAGGGTGCCTACTGTCACTGCTACTTTAGGATGCCTACTGTCACTACTACTGTAGGTTGCCTACTGTCACTACTAATGTAGGTTGCCTACTGTCACTACTAATGTAGGTTGCCTACTGTCACTACTACTGTAGGGTGTCTACTGTCACTATTAATGTAGGGTGCATACTGTCACAAGTACTGTATGGTTCATACTGTCACTACTACTGTAGGGTGCCTACTGTCACTACTAATGTAGGGTCCATACTGTCACTACTACTGTAAGGTGCATACTGTCATTACTCCTGTAGGGTGCCTACTCTCACTAGTACTGAAGGGTGCCTACTGTCACTACTACTGTAGGGTGCCTACTGTCACTACTCCTGTAGGGTGTCTACTGTCACTACTACTGTAAGGTGCCTACTGTCACTACTACTGTAGGGTGCCTACTGTGACTACTACTGTGGGGTGCCTACTGTCACTACTCCAGTAGGGTGCCTACTGTCACTACCACGTTAGGGTGCCTACTGTCACTACTACTGTAGGGTGCCTACTGTCACTACTCCTGTAGGGTGTCTCCTGTCACTACTACTGTAAGGTGCCTTCTGTCACTACTACTGTAGGGTGCCTACTGTCACTACTACTGTGGGGTGCCTACTGTCACTACTCCAGTTGGGTGCCTACTGTCACTACCACTGTAGGGTGCCTACTCTCACTAGTACTGTAGGGTGCCTACTGTCACTACTACTGTAGGGTGCCTGCTGTCACTACTACTGTAGGGTGCCTACTGTCACTACTACTGTAGAGTGCCTACTGTCACTACTACTGTAGAGTGCCTACTGCCTCTACTAATGTAGGGTGCCTCCTGTCACTACTACTGTAGGGTGCCTCCTGTCACTACTTCTGTAGGGTGCCTACTGTCACTACTCCTGTAGAGTGCCTACTGTCACTACTACTGTAAGGTGCCTACTGTCACAACTACTGTAGGGTGCCTACTGTCACTACTACTGTAGGGTACCTACTGTCACTACTCCTGTACGGTGCCTACTGTCACTACTACTGTAGAGTGCCTACTGCCTCTACTAATGTAGGGTGCCTCCTGTCACTACTACTGTAGGGTGCCTCCTGTCACTACTACTGTAGGGTGCCTACTGTCACTACTACTGTAGGGTGCCTATTTTCACTACTACTGTAGGATGCCTACTGTCACTACTACTGTAGGGTGCCTACTGTCACTACTAATGTAGGGTGCATTCTGTCACTACTCCTGTAGGGTGCCTACTGTCAATACTACTGTAGGGTGCATACTGTCACTACTACTGTAGGGTGCCTCCTGTCACTACTACTGTAGGGTGCCTACTGTCACTACGACTGTAGGGTTCCTACCTTCACTACTCCTGTAGGGTGCCTACTGTCACTACTACTGTAGGGTACCTACTGTCACTTCTACCGTAGGGTGCCTACTGTCACTACAACTGCAGAGTGCCTACTGTCACTACTCCTGTAGGTTGCCTACTGTCACTACTCCTGTAGGTTGCCTACTGTCACTACTACTGTCGGGTGAATACTGTCACTACTACTGTAGGGTGCCTACTGTCACTACTACTGTAGGGTGCCGACTGTCACTACTCATGTAGGGTGCCTACTGCCACTACTACTTTAGGGTGCCTACTGTCACTACTACTGTAGGGTGTCTACTGTCACTACTATTGTAGGGTGTTTACTGTCACTACTAATATAGGGTGCATACTGTCTCTACTACAGTAGGGTGCCTACTGTCACTACTACTGTAGGGTGCCTACTGTCACTACTTCTATGGGGTGCCTGCTGTCACAACTTCTTTAGGGTTCCTCTTGTCACTACTTCTGAAGGGTGCTACTGTCACTACTACTGTAGGGTGCCTACTGTCACTACTACTTTAGGGTGTCTACTGTCACTAATACTGTAGGGGGCCTACTGTCACTACTAATGTAGGGTGCATACTGTCACTACTACTATAGGGTGCCTACTGTCATTACTACTGTAGGGGTGCCTACTGTCACTACTACTGTAGGGTGCATACTATCAGTACTCCTGTAGGGTGCCTACTGTGACTACTACTGTAGGGTGCCTACTGCCACTACTCCTGTTGGGTGCCTACTGTCACTACTACTGTAAGGTGCCTACTGTCACTACTCCTGTAGGGTGCCTACTGTCACTAATACTGTAGGGTGCCTTCTGTCATTACTACTGTAGGGTGCCTACTGTCACTACTACTGTAAGGTGCCTACTATCACTACTACTGTAGGGAGCATACTATCACTTCTCCTGTAGGGTGCCTACTGTCACAACTACTGTAGGGTGCCTACTGTTACTACTCCTGTAGAATGCCTATTGTTAGTACTACTGTAGGGTGCCTACTGTCACTACTACTGTAGAGTGCCTACTGCCTCTACTAAAGTAGGGTGCCTCCTGTCACTACTACTGTAGGGTGCCTACTGTCACTACTACTGTAGTGACAGTAGTAGAGTGCCTACTGTCACTACTAATGTAGGGTGCTTACTGTCACAACTACTGTAGGGTGCCTACTGTCACTACAAATGTAGGGTGCCTACTGTCACTACTACTGTAGGGTGCCTACTGTCAATACTACTGTAGGGTGCCTACTGTCACTACTACTGTAGTGACAGTAGTAGAGTGCCTACTGTCACTACTAATGTAGGGTGCTTACTGTCACAACTACTGTAGGGTGCCTACTGTCACTACTCGTGTAGGGTGCCTACTGTCACTACTACTGTAGGGTGCCTACTGTCACTACTACTGTAGGGTGCCTACTGTCACTACTACTGTAGGGTGCCTACTGTCACTACTACTGTAGGGTGCCAAATGTCACTACTACTGTAGGATGCCTACTGTCACTACTACTGTAGGGTGCCTACTGTCACTACTACTTTAGGATGCCTACTGCCACTACTACTGTAGGGTGCCTCCTGTCACTAATACTGTAGGGTGCCTACTGTCACTACTAATGTAGGGTCCATACTGTCACTACTACTGTAGGGTGCATACTGTCACTACTCCTGTAGGGTGCCTAGTGTCAATACAACTGTAGGGTGCATACTGTCACTAGTGCTGTAGGGTGCCTACTGTCACTACTACTGTAGAGTGCCTACTGTCACTACTCCTGTAGGGTGCCTACTGTCACTAATACTGTAGGGTGCCTACTGTCACTATTCCTGTAGGGTGCCTACTGTCACTATTCCTGTAGGGTGCCTACTGTCACTACTCGTGTAGGGTGCCTACTGTCACTACTACTGTAGAATGCCTATTGTTAGTACTACTGTAGGGTGCCTACTGTCACTACTACTGTAGAGTGCCTACTGCCTCTACTAAAGTAGGGTGCCTCCTGTCACTACTACTGTAGGGTGCCTACTGTCACTACTACTGTAGTGACAGTAGTAGAGTGCCTACTGTCACTGCTAATGTAGGGTGCTTACTGTCACAACTACTGTAGGGTGCCTACTGTCACTACAAATGTAGGGTGCCTACTGTCACTACTACTGTAGGGTTTCTATTGTCACTACTAATGTAGTGTGCATACTGTCACTATAACTGTAGGGTGCCTACTGTCACTACTACTATGGGGTGCCTACTGTCACTACTACTGTAGGATGCCTACTCTCACGACTTCTTTAGAGTGCCTACTGTCACTATGCCTGTAGGGTGTCTACTGTCACTACTACTGTAGAGTGCCTACTGTAACTACCACTGTAGGGTGCCTACTGCCACTACTACTGTAGGGGGCCTCCTGTCACTACTAGTGTAGGGTGCTTACTGTCACAACTACTGTAGGGTGCCTACTGTCACTACAAATGTAGGGTGCCTACTGTCACTAGTACTGTAGGGTGTCTATTGTCACTACTAATGTAGGGTGCATACTGTCACTATAACTGTAGGGTGCCTACTGTCACTACTACTGTAGGATGCCTACTCTCACGACTTCTTTAGAGTGCCTACTGTCACTACGACTTCTTTAGAGTGCCTACTGTCACTACGCCTGTAGGTTGCCTACTGTCACTACTACTGTAGGGTGCTTACTGTCACTGATAATTTAGGGTGCCTACTGTCACTACTACTATAGGGTGGCTACTAACACTACTACTGTAGGTTGGTTACTAACACTACTACTGTAGGGTGCCTGCTGTCACTACTACTGTAGGGTGCCTACTGTCACTGATAATTTAGGGTGCAAACTGTCACTACTACTGTAGGGTGCATACTGTCACTACTACTGTAGGGTGCCTACTCTCACTACTACTTTAGGATGTCTTCTGTCACCACTAATGTAGGGTGCCTACTGTCAATACTAATGTAGTGTGCCTACTGTCATTACAACTGTAGGTGCCTACTGTCACTACTACTGTAGGGTGCCTACTGTCACTACTAATGTAGGGTGCCTACTGTCATTACAACTGTAGGTGCCTACTGTCACTACTACTGTAGGGTGCCTACTGTCACTACTACTGTAGGGTTCATACTGTCACTACTACTGTAGGGTGCCTACTGTCAATACTAATGTAGGGTTCGTACTGTCACTACTACTGTAGAGTACATACTGTCATTACTCGTGTAGGGTGCCTACTGTCAATACATTTGTAGGGTGCATACTGTCACTACTACTGTAGGGCGCCTACTGTCGCGACTAATGTAGGGTTCATACTGTCACTACTAATGTAGGATGCCTACTGTCACTACTACTGTAGTTTGCCTACTGTCTCTACTACTGTAGAATGCCTATTGTTAGTACTACTGTAGGGTGCCTACTGTCCCTAGTACTGTAAAGTGCCTACGTCCTCTACTAGTGTAGGGTGCCTCCTGTCACTTCTGCTGTAGGGTGCCTACTGTCACTACTACTGTAGGGTGCCTACTGTCACTACTACTGTAGGGTGCCTACTGTCACTACTACTGTAGGGTGCCTACTGTCACTACTACTTTAGGATGCCTACTGTCACTACTACTGTAGGGTGCCTACTGTCACTACTACTGTAGGGTGCCTACTGTCACTACTACTGTAGGGTGCCTACTGTCACTACTACTGTAGGGTGCCTACTGTCACTACTACTTTAGGATGCCTACTGTCACTACTACTGTAGGGTGCCTACTGTCACTATTACTGTAGGGTGCCTACTGTCACTATTAATGTAGGGTGCCTACTGTCACAAGTAATGTAGGATTCATACTGTCACTACTACTGTAGGGTTCCTACTGTCACTACTAATGCAGGGTCTATACTGTCACTACTACTGTAAGGTGAATACTGTCACTACTCCTGTAGGGTGCCTCCTGTCACTACTACTGTAGGGTTCCTACTGTCACTACTAATGTAGGGTGCATACTGTCACTACTACTGTAGGGTGCCTCCTGTCACTACTACTGTAGAGTGCCTACTTTCCATTAACAGCCCATTAATTATTTAAGTGATTATGCTTTCTAATATTTATCCATAGACACTAGTTCTTCCTTGTGTTTCTAATTATCACTTTTTATTAGTTTCCCTCTTTTCTTTAAAGTGGGTGGTCCTTCGTAATTGATTTCATTAATTTAATAATTAAATAAATTGAGTCAAGCCCAGATTTCCCACAGGTGGGCATGTGAAGGCGTAGACCAACAATGTTTATGCCTTCACATGCCCACTTGGGGATTGTGCGATAGATCGAATATGAATGGGGAAGACATAAGTCGCGAATGCGAGCAACTTGATGGGCACAAAATAATATGTCGACAGGATGCGATGTGTAAAATGCCAAAAGAAGGCCAAATTATGCCATTGCGGAAAGCATGACGTGTGCAAAGGTTTTGAGATGTCACTTACTAGTGTGTGAGGGTCTGAGAGACAGATCGCACGTCGTCGCTTAAGGGAAAGAACTATATTTTTGACTTGTGGAGAAAATTCCACAGAAATCATTAGGAGTAACGAGTGTTGAAGCAGAAGGAGGACGAATAGTGGCGTGTTCTCGAATAGTTCCAACGAAAACGGGCGACTTTTTTTTTTTTTTTTTTTTTATTTTGATAAAAGAAATATACAAAGTATAGCACAATATATACATGACATGAACCTAAGAACAGAACATAACAAAAACATAATCATAAACAGGCATAGAAGAGAACATTGCATAATAAGACCCCAGAAACTCCAGGGACACAAGTCCGAATACACATAAACATAGAAACGGACACACAACAAACGGACGCATACGGACATGGAAAGACAACTAACATATAAAGAATAAACCAGACACATTATAAATACACAATGCACACAATTACAGAAATAACACAAAGCATAAGCACATCGCACACAAATCATATAAGTAACATAAAAACAAACCATGGCCAAGGCCCAGGCACCACTATATGACAACCCCAAGAAAGAATCCGGGGCGAACAATGCAACACAGAGATACATGTACCCTAAACAAACACACTTCCAGGAAGAACAGCAATCAAACCAACAAAATGAGTAACAAAACAGCCGCATGCAACTCACTCAAGGTACAAGCAACGGCCCACGCAGGAGCCAACATAGAAGCAAACCCACACTCACACTCAACCCCACACACCAAACCGAACACACAACCACAGGAGCAACCACACACACACCCAGCACGACTCCCCCGAGGAGGCCCACCGGAGGGCCGGGGATCTAGGATGAAAACAGAAGACCACTCACCCAAAAGCAACCCCACGCACATACCCACCCGTGAACCAACCACGGAACTCGCTCGGAAACGCACGCTGCACCCACCACCACGTGAACCGCAAACGACCCCTCAAAAACCCCAAAAGCCTAGCAACCCCATAACCCTCCCTCCGACCCACCCACACACAATACACAAAGTCAGCAACAAGAAGACAAAGCGTATTACGAACACGGCGCGACCTCCGCGGAAAGGACAAAAACAAAAATCTCAAAAGGTCACCCCGACACCCAGGTCCACAAACCCCAACCAACACGTCCCGAAACCAATCAAGCAAACCCCGCAACCGCCCGCAAAAATAAAAGACATGCAACTGCGTCTCAGGGAGCCCACAGTGCACACACGCACGCAAACCCAGCATGCACAACCGTGCATTAGTCGCCAACGACAAATGCAAGAGCCGAAACAACAATTCCCGCTGTTGCGGAGCCAGAAACCGAGCCCCCAGCGCCGCCCACACATCCCCCCAATCCCAACACGGGAACAAACCCTCCACCCGCGGTGGAACACGACGAAACAAAACCCGATACACCGCCTTGACCGACAAGGACAGGAACCCCGGACAACGGCATACCTCCCGAAGAATTGCCACCGCCCAAGAGTAAACCGGGGGGGTACAGACCGCCGCCTCCCGACAAACACCAAAATCCACCAAATAGCTAAACCTAACAGAGCAAAAATAAACACACCAACCATTGAGGCCCCCCACCCAACTCAAACCCCTGACACAACGAGACCCAAAAGAGCGCCCGAGCCCTCGTGAACACATCAGGAATGCCCACCCCACCCTCCCGCACAGCCAACACCAACGTCGACCGGCGAATTGGGTGGTAACGACCACACCACACATAACGATAAACCTGGCGCTCCAACCCGAAAGCCAGCTTACGATCCAGGGGGAAAACCCGAGCCACGAACCAGACCCGGGACAAAACTTTGCAATTCACAAGCAACGCCCGTTGATAAAGCGTCAACGGGCGCACAGCCAGCAACCCAATCGCAACACCGACACTCCGGGAAACCATATCTCAATTGCAAGCCAAGGACCTCTCAAAGGAAGCGAACCAGGTAAGCCCCAAAACCCGCATAGAAGTGACAACCGGAAACCATGACCCCACCCACACAAGGCGAGAGGACCACCCACCAAGACCCATAAGACCGGACTTCGCACGATTCACCTGTGCCCCAGTGGCCAACTCGAACCTCTCAACCACAACCTGGACCGCCCCAACCGACCCCTCCGAGGCCAGGAACAGTAAGGTATCATCTGCATAACCGCAGATAGGCAACCGAAGACCCGACGGCAAACGGGGGGGGACGATCAACGGGCATCCCTTGATCGCCCGAAAAAACGGCTCCTGAAAGACGATATACAGGAGCATCGAAAGCGGACAACCCTGCCGCACCGAGCGACGCACAGGGAAAGAATCACTCAAAAACCCATTTACACAGACCCGACTACAACATTGAGCGTACAACATACGCACCCAACGAACAAACAAGGGCGGAAATCCCAGCCTCCCCAACACGCGAAACACAAAATCGAGCGACACACGGTCGAAAGCCTTCGACCAATCCAGACAAAGCATCGCTGCCGACATGCGAGCGTCGGACACGTACAAGAGCACATCTTGAAACAATGAATTGCAATGCAACAAGGAACGACCCGGAACACCACAAAACTGCTCCACAGAGACAACAGACGCAACAACACTGCGACACCGACCAGCCAAGACCTTAGACAGGATCTTGTAGTCGACATTCAACAAGGTAATGGGCCGCCAGTTTGAGAATAACCGTAGATCGCCCGACTTCGGGAGAAGCCGCACAATCCCAACGCACTGAGACATAGGCAGAACGCACTCCCGAAGACAAGACTGGACCACCTCCAGCAGGACATCCCCCAACACATCCCAAAAGGCGACATAGAACTCAATAGGAAGACCATCCGAACCCGGCACCTTCCCGGAACGAAACGACCGCACCACCACAAGCAGCTCCGCCAAGGAGACCTCTTTCACCAGACCAGCACACTCCGCAACCGACAACCCAGGAAGGCACCGACCCAAGAAATCCTCCGCAAGTGCGGCGTCCCCAGCCACCTCTGCATACAGCGCAGCCAACTCCTGCCGAACATAGTGCAACACCCCACCAGTGTCCGAAACAACCATCCCATCAGGCCGTTGCAAGGCCGTAAAGAACAGAGTCCCGCGCGGCCCGTACATTACTTAAAAGAAATGGAGAAATCCGTTCCCCGTCGACCCTCTCACTTACACGAGCCCTCACACGCACACCCTCCGCCCACTCACTCCGCAACCCGCATATACGCGCCTTGCAGTCCACAATCTTATCAAAACAATCAACACCAGCATCGTACCTTACATACAACCTCGACAGCTGCGCCTGCAACAACCGCAGCAACCCAAAGCGCCCAGCAGCCTCGCGCTTAGCAACCACGCGAAAAAACAAACGACACTGCTCTTTACACCACTCCCACCACTCCAAGAGAGAGAGAAACTCACAACGCCGGGCTCGAATCCCGACCCACCAACACCGAAACTGACGACAAACACGCGGAGAACGCAACAACCCACAGTTTAGCTTCCACCACCCCGCACCGACCCGCACCTGACTGGGTACCCCAACCCGGACCACCACCAAACTGTGGTCGGAGAATGCAACCGGGACAGTGCGAAAATCATACACCGTACATTCCCCACCATTGACATACACCCTATCGATGCGCGAACGCACCCCACGTGCAGCAAAAGTAAACGACAACCCTCCACCAAAGAGCACGGCAGCGTTCCGGAAACCACATGAACGCACCACCTCCAGCAGCGCACCCGAGACATTCTGCGGACGGGCGCTACAACAATCCCGCGCACTCGTCACACAATTGAAGTCCCCTCCAAAAATCATGCCCCGCGTATCATGGCGCAAGAAAGGAAGAAGCCCCACCCGAAAAAACTCCTCCCTCTCCCGACGACGCGCTGCACCCGAGGGGGCGTACACCGTCAAAAACGGAATCACGACCCCCAAAAACTCCACCCGCACAAACAACACCCGCCCATCCTCGTCCAACTCCGTGTGAAGCACGGAGAAGGAGGCTTTACGAGAGAATAACATAAGGGTCCCCCCGAAAGGCGTCCTCGGCGAGTTGAGCACCACATGATAATGCACGCTTAGACACTGCAACACAGACACATCATGCACATTATGCTCCTGTATGAGAGCCACATCCACACGTTGCTCCTGCAAAACATCCAACAGGCCCAACTGGACCCCAAGAGCATTCAAACCCCGAACATTCAAGGACGCACAAACTACAGAGGGCGCCATCGGAACAACCTCAGGACACCCCCAACCCGTCGCGACACACAGGCCGCACTTCATCCTGGACCCCAGGGCGATCACAATGAACACCGTCAGTCGCCGTACCCAGCCCCACGGACGAACCCTCTGCTGGATCCGCAGAGCCCCCACCAACCGGAACAAGGGCCGAAGACCCCCGACAGGTACTCTTAGACAACACGACCACCAGGTCCCGGTCACCGCGATGAGCCACCCACCCAGAGGTGCCACCATCAGGAGGCGCAGCTGCCGTCACTGGAGGCACCACAGAAGAAACCTCCTTGATGTCCTCGCCCGCAACCTCCATCGCAACACCGCCCTCCGCCCACAACCGACGAGGCGATGTATCCTGAGCCGAACGACGGCGCTTCACATGAGGCTGCTGATCGTCGGTACAACGACCCCCAGCAAGGGGTGCTCCAGAAGAACCCGACGCGGGCGGGCCCAAAGCCGAAGCAGCACGGGCACACACAGCAGCAACCTCCACAGCATGGGGCCACAGCTTACCACCACGCCCGGAGACCGGAGCAGAAGGAGCAGGTCCAGAAAGCGGGAGAGCACACTCCAGCTCACAGGGGGCATCCACCACGGACGCCGAGGCAATCGCAGCTGACGAACCACTGGATAAGGCGACCTTCGTAGACGACAAGGGAGTCGACGCAGAGTCAGAGGGCAGGGAGGAGGACACACACCCCACCACCCCAGCATCCCCGGGCAGCAGACAATCGTCAGCAGGGGAAGCAGGCACCACACCAACAGCAGCAGCCGAGGACCGCACAGAAGCCTCCGGCCGGGGATGCACCTCCGCCACCACCGAACGAGGAACCCCCGAGGTAGGAGCTTCCGTTCCCACAGAGCACACTGGGGAAGCAGACGTACTATGTCCCGACCAAACAGGGACCGAGGGAGCACTCGCTGAACCCGCCGCAGGAACCACCCCAGGCACCTCGCCAGGGCGAGAAAGCGATGAGGAAGCCCCCCGCGTCTCCAAAGGGGGGAAGTCACCCTCCAAGAAAACGGAGGGAGCCTCAGCCCGAGGAGCATCACAGCTCGCTGCCACATGGACCTCAGCACCACACCGGAAACAAGTACGAGTCTGTCCCTGATAGAATACTCTGAGCGAGAGCCCACGATACAGAAGACGAGCTGGTACCGGTGACGTAATCTTCATACCTAGCGTACGAATGCCCATACGCAGCCCGCTCAGCCGACCTGTACGCAGATGGTTGAAACGATGAAACTGCACCTTTCCATATTTTCCAAACACAACCCGCAGCTCATCCTCAGAGAACGTCACCGGTACACCATGCACACTCACGTACTGCACGGCCCCCCAGGGATCCGAAACGGCCACAGACACAGCCGCGTCGGTGACTGGAACAGAGTGGCCGGCCCAACGCGCCACAAACTCCTTGTACAGCGAGCTCCTGCAGAAGGTCATCGCCACTCGCGTAGGGGAAAGCTTTTCCAGCCCTATCAAATCCTGGACATCCGCTTGAAGCACATCGACGACAGCAACTTCTACAATCGCCCAGTCCACATCCCCTGAGAAGTCAAGGCACGCCGTGTCCACCCGCCGTACGCGGGACACTCCACCAACCACCATACCACCAGCCGGGCCCTCCGGCCAGCGGGCGCACCACACCACAATCCACACCCGCCCCCACTCAGCACCAGGCGACAACTGGCAGGTCAAACGAGCACGTCCTGGCCCTCTGGCGGCCAGTGAGCGAATCCAAAACGGGCGACTTGAAGCCTGTTGGGTGGTTGTTCCCTGATGATCCAGTGTGTGTGTTTATTTCATGAGGACCGTTTGAGCAGGTGTGCCCAGATAGGTACCTGTGTTCTGACCCTCCGCACTCAAGTCAAGACTTAAAAAGAGTCAATAACGACAGTCAGAAGGAAGTTTTGTGGGCGACTTGGCAAAGTGCTAAATACAGGAACGACGTCGTGTCACAAACGTCGTTCCTGCAGTTTTTTTTGCAGTAAGAACCTTTTTAACTATCGTAGGTTGCTTGTTGCAGAAAGATCAAGTGCCCAGTTAACTTATGTGATGTTCAGAAGTGTAAATTAGAAATGTTTGCAGAAATAATGAGATGATATAAGGAGTTTAAAATGAAATGACATAATGAAGGCCGAAGCGGAACATATTCGCACAGCAGTGGTTGTTGATTGACTAAAGGGGGCTCACAGCAGATGGGGCTTGTAACCCTCGCACTGCAGACCTGAGAGGAGGTATATGGGTTTCTAGGAGGAATTTAATTTGACAAATATTATAGTTGTTTTGATGGAAGATTATTTAATTACTTTTGTTGTGATAAAACTACAGGTTCATGTATGGTGAAATTACAGGCTCGTCCATGGATGATGTAGCAGCGATATGTGGGGAGCTGAAAGGGAATTGAATGTACTTGGGAACCCACTGAGGGATAGTGCTAGTGTTGATTTGCAGGAAGATAATCACTAAAGTTGGTTAATAATAGAAGATGACCTTCTGTGAGAGTTTTTGAACTTGTGAGTTTGGAATACAATGAAATTGGTATAAGGAATTGAGCTCGGAAAATTTCTAAGAATTTTCTTTATTCTTTAACCTTTATTCCTGTCGTGATATTCAATTAGGTCGCCTGAGGAAGGACTTGCTTAGCTAACACACCAGTGTAGTAAGCAGCTCATTCCTCACTTTGGGACCATGTATGAACAATTGACTAGGCGCGAGCAAACGCCGAGACCCCAATGAAAATTGAAATCCCCTCCACTTTGGCCGACAAACTTCGCTATTCGCCGAAGCGAATCTAACGAGTAGGTCAAAGGCTCTCACAACAATAATTTATTGTTGTGTGGTGCCGTATATTTTGTCCAAAACTCAGAATCAGTCTCAATATTATTAGTCGAGTGTGAAGAACACATGCATAACAATAATAATGTGTGGGGTGTAACGAAAAGACAGTGTTAACTATAACAACTTAGTTTATTCGATAAAGTACTAACTACTACAACAAAACAAAAAGAAATGTCAATGACGTTACTCGAAATCCTTCCTGTGACACTATCAATGACAGCTAGACACCAGCCCCTCGGACTGCATAATGAACTAACTCGAACATAAGCGTGACCACAGAGGAAGCAACAAGAAACAAGAACTAACAGATCTATAATGACAACTACAACAAATGACACTGAAGGTTCTGAAACACGTCTCCAGTAACCTCCTAACTGTTCTACGCCTCAGTGCAGTCTACACCTGCAATGGCAGTTGCAATGCAATCCAATCAGTAGTCTTTCAATGACAACAATAACTAATGGGTTCACTGGCAACTCCAGCACCCTTCCTCAAATTAATCCTTACGTTAACACTCCGTCCCACGGACGATCAACAATCAATAACAATTGATTTACGTTAATAACACAATAATATTTACGTTTATTTAATAACTCTTACAACTGTCACTAGTAACGCGGAAATTACACAACACTCTACCCGTCGAGCATTCAGTGAGAAAATTCCATGAGTCTGGCCCTAGCTTCGGTAGGGAACAGACGTGTTGCTTCGGCGCTCCAGCAATTGGTGTTGTTTGCCAGTTTCGGCCGGTTGGGGGCGGGTGTGTCTCTGCCCGAATGTGCTGACGTGGCGTTACGATGGGGGTCCCTCTACCCCCTGTCGTCCGGGCTCAGTCTGTGGGACTAGAGTTCTCTGTGCGGGCTGGTTACCCGGAGATTGCGCTGGCTTGTGATATGCTCTCTGTACCTGTGTTTGAGATTTATGGGGTCGAGTTGGTAACGGCCCGTAGGGCGATTGTGAAGTTCACAGAGGAGGTGGCGTATCGCGATTTTCTCCGGCGATACAAGGGGCGGACACTACCCCTGCCGGATGGTGCGGGCACTGTAACCCTCTCTGATAGAAGTGGTGCACTTACTTACATCAGTGTGCATGGAGCTCCCTTGAAGTTTCCAGAGGCTCTGCTACGGCGGTATTTCGGCCGGTTTGGCGCGGTAGTTAGTGTGAGGGTGAACGTGGTGTCTTCTAGTCCTCTTAAGGGTGTGCGGTCTAACATTCGCACCCTGGGCAGGAGACTCCGGGCGGATATTCCGTCCTCTGTGTGCCTTATGGGGTACAACGTTCGGGTGTTTTACGGCCGCCAGCCGCGGACGTGTTATCGATGTGATCTTTTGGGCCATCAGGCTGCTGCTTGTTCTGTGCCTGCTGTGGCACCAGTGAATCTTTTCAGTGAGGAGGATTTTCCGCCACTTCCTGTGGGGGATGATTCGGTGGATGTGGACGTCTCTTCGGCTGAGGAGGTGCAATCTGTTTCGGCTGTTGCTACGCCTGTTGCGCCCCCTGTTGTTGTCACCTCTCCCCCGGTGGTTGTGTCCTCACCTGGTGCTCCGCCTGTTCCGGCTGGTGTTCCTGAGCCTCTTCCGTCTGCCGTTCCCGAGCCTCTTCCGTCTGCCAGCTGTTCGGGCCCCTCGTCTTCCAGTTCTTCCTCTGCTGCGTCTGTCCTGGTCCCTGCACCCTCGCCGTCTGTGCTAGGTGATGGGGTGGCTGCGGTGCCACCTGCTGTGTGTGGTCTGGTTCCCCCTGTGGTAGAGGCTGCTGCCGTTCTGCGTCGGGCGTCGGTTCGTCCGACTGGTGGTGCCCGTGTTTCTGGGTCCGCTTCCGGCTCTGACGATATCTGGCAGGAGCTCAAACGTTCCAGGCGTTCGTCTACGGCCTGGGCTGATGTTGGGGACTTCGGTGACTGTGGGTCTTCTAGTGTTGATGGCGTGGATCCGGCTGAGTCGTTGTCTACGCAGGTGGTGGTGGGGGAGGTTCATGTGCCTGCTGGTGCTGATGCCCGTGTCTCGGGTGTGTCTTCTGTTTCTTCCCCATCCGGGGACTCTCCGCTATGGGGTGTGGTGGCTTCTGCTGCCAGGGATGGTGCGGATGCTGGTACTGGGCGTGGCCCGGTGGTGACTTTACGTAAGGATCCGCCCCGCCATGATTCCCTGCAGTCGTCTGGTGGTGTTCCCGTGGCCGCTGATGCCCCTGTGGTGATGCCCTCTGTCGGGCCCCCTCCTGCGGTGTTGTGCTTTAAGGACCTGGAGGCCCGGGTTGCAGAGTTCCTGCTGCTTGCCCGGCCAGAGGATTTTTCTGATGGACGGGTTCCGTGTTTATGGGATAGGGTGGTGGTTACTCGCGTCCGGAGGGACACCGTGTGGGTCCCTTTCTGCGGGTGTTTGTTGCCAGGGTTCCGGTCTGCATGGCGCCCCCGGTGTTGGGTCGAGCCTCCTGGACGACGTGGCTGCTTTGGGAGGCGTTCAATATGCGGTTCCCACCGGACAGACTCACGGGCCTGCATGTACACTTACCGTAGTTGTTGTTTTTGTTGTTGTTCATGGCTTGTTGTGTGCTGTGCGTATTGTCTTGTTTTGTGTTTTATTCTCAGTTCTTCAGGCCAGTGCATGTATGTTGTTGTGTTTGGTTTTGTTTAATTCTTATTATTGTTTATTTTGGCCTCGCCCTTTGGTTGCGGGGCGGATAGTATAGGTATATTTTGTTTTATGCAGTGTTTTTTGTTTTGAGTTGTTACTGTGCTTGCTTGTTTGCCATTGTATAATGTTTTGTGTCTTGATGTGTGCTGTATTTTTCTATGAGTTTATCATGTTTGTGTTTTGTTGTGCTATGCTGTCGGCCCTTCTGGCTGGTGGTCTATTGTTTTATTTTGTTCTGTTCTGTATTCTGTGTTGTTTTTATTGTATTTAATTTGCATGCTTTGCATGTAAAAATAAAAAAAAAAGTGAGAAATTTCCATTAATCCCTGTACTACCAGACAGCTGATTAATCTCTTTACTAGTTACGTTAATTTACGTTAATCGGTTACTAATCACTCAGCGATGGTAAACTCTGATTTACAATGTCCAAAGTGCTAAGAGAACGGTAATCACTCGTGATTACCTTTAGAGTAATTAATTACTATCCTCAAGATCAATAATTAAACAATTAAAATACGCAACCTTTCACACTGGCTCAGCAATTTACATTAAGGTATGAATTCCGTCTGAGCCTTCCATACTCAGACCAATTCAGGTGGCTAATAACAGTAATTAGCACCACGTTTACGTTATTCTAAAATGACGTTACTTTTCCCACGAGTCAATCAAGTGCCGGTACTTCCGGGCAGATAAATAACGACGTTACGTTAATGGAACAATGTAGCCTTCGTGTGAGTCGATCAAACAAGGATCGAGGTTAATTACTTTGACTTCCTGAAACACGTCAATTACCAGGCCCACTGACCGTTAATTACGACAGACAATACTCTAATTCTTATCTGGCTGATGGCTAGGCTCCTTGAGACTACCGTAGCTGCTTGCAGGAAAGTAAATTAACCCAAACGTATTCTACGTTACTCAAATTGTCAAAGAACAAATTCTCTTAAAGCAATGGGCGTTCCCTTGGTTACGTTATATTAATTGCCTGCAATCACCCCACTGAATACTGGACTTCGATGTCCTACCAGATAACCAGGAGAATATATGTGTACCCAAGTACTCGTCTACAGCCGAGTTCACCCACGACAATGACAAATAACACTAACAAATCACAGTGATTTACGTTACAATCCGGTTGCAATGACAATACTGCAGAACCTAGTAAAATAACATACAGGACATGAACCCTCTAGAACACTGCCCCACGATGACTTTACTGAACTGCAATCACATACGGTGATGCTCAACACTAGCAACAATCACCATCAAATAACAACCCCTTTGCAATAACACACACGGCAAGTACTCTAATTTCCAAATATTAGAATACTGCACACACTTACTGTTGCAAATGACCCCAGTGCTCTCAATAACCCCTAGAACATAGGTCCCAAATTTGCAATCACCACACAGTAAATAACACATTAACACTGGGCACCGTGACACTACGATTATATATATATATATATATATATATATATATATATATATATATATATATATAATTACTGCCGACACATGTATCCTACAGCTATCAAACGTTATTGGGAACACTAAGGAGATCTCGCACTTCTAAATCACATGGGTGAGTGATTTATCGATCACGCATGTCGATAAACACCCTCGAGAGTTACATTACTCGACAGAGTGATGGCGGTCTCTCCAGACAGCCTCGTCACTCACCAAATTCTACCAAAATTACGTTAATACTGCAACCACAATACATATATATATAAATCACACTTGTCACCGCCCTGGGAACAATACTAGAAATTTAGACTACACTGTGGTACACTCCACAATAATCATTGCCAGGAGTCACTGACGTTACACACATACTCAGTGTTGGAATTCCACACCTGCAAGACTACACATGGAAATGATATCACTCCGTCCCACGGATGATCAAAAATGATTTAATTACCACAATGGAATAATATAATTATTACATGGCCATCCTCTTAGTCGTTGGTTAATCTATGTATACTCTGTTCTCGTGTGTACCCACACACACACACTGTACGTCTGTGTACACAAGACATAAGTCCCTCTGGACTGACAAGATGACAATAAAGGGTGATTATCTCCTCACCCACACTTCACTTCACCCCACAGGTGCTGCGTGACAATGTGACGGAACACTTGACCTCGAATTCAAGCTTTTAGGGACTAACTGATCACCAGAAATACACACATAGGTACTTACTCATTCATACTGCCGGCTTACACACCATTCCCATACATCAGGCACCCCGCTACGGGTGGCTGGCTCACTCACAGCAGTAGTAGGTGGCATAGGCGGCGGTAGTACCTCACGTGGTATTTTACGTACAATTGGCGCGCACTCGAGCTCTCCCCTCACAACACGGCTCGGTTCGCACCCTCCACCCACCGGTGAAGTGAAGCGTTCGTACCCAAGTGATGCACACAACGATAGCGTCTCACACAAACATGGGAAATCTGCCTTAACACTGACACGAATTTCCCCGTTCCCATCGACTGCTACAGAGCACTAGTAAGTCTAATCATCACTGGTATGGGATCTACGAGTCTGTTACTGCTCGTATGCACATTACCCCACAATCCCAGATCACTGTACTTCTTCCCACTGTACACAATGTCTTTCTCCCCTCCAAGCGACGACTTCGGCCGGATTCTGTGACGACCGCTGTCGTTGGTGAAGCAGTTGAGTAGTCCAGCCACCACGGAGCCCTATACTCAATTTGGCCGAATTGAGTACAGGAAGCGTCTTGACAGAGTGGCAGCTGGGTTCAGAATGACGCTCACACCGACGGTTCCCGCGTCCTCCTCGAAATAACCAATGAGAGGAAGGCATACAGCGGCCTACCCCTCTCATCCAATCAGCGACGGTGTAGCATAGCCCCTAGGGCAACTCCAAGATGGCCGACCAACATGGCGGCTCAAGATGTTTACTAAGATGGCGGCTGTTTCCATGACGACGACTCAAGTGGCCAGCGAGCGCGGGAGGCCCACAGCTCACCCACGCCTGCGGCCTAGCTGTTCCCGCGCAAATTGGAGTCTCGCTCCAAGCCATACAAGAGATGATGCTATCGGTTCTAGCACTGTCCACAGACGTGCTACACCGGCCAGGGTAACATTTCTGGACTGCTGATGACTGGGGCTCTCACGTGAGCGCAAACACTAGATGTTTCGGTTGCTGGTTACCAAATTTAAGTCCGCCCACTTAACAAGTGCACTTAACAAGTGTACTGGCTCCCACAGGCATAAGAGCACTATTGCAAGTGAGCTGGTGAACCATCTCCTCACACCTTCAACACAAAATAAAGAGAGTTGAGAGGTCGTAAGTATATGTTTGCAAGCAAAACAGGTACATGTGGTATGTCTGACGCGGTGAAAGGTGACAGCGTTGATTCTTTTTAATGTTAATTTACATGTAAAAGCCTAGCCCAGAGGGCGAGGTGACTGTTGAACAGAAAGTTGCTGAGGAGGAGCCAGCAGCAGCCTAGTAGAGACAATTATGTTGGGTACTAATTATGTGGAAGTATAATATCATATGCATTAACACCTGGGAAAGGAGAGAGAAATAGTTGCAGGCCTGACAACACCGCACATAAAACAAATGGGGACTAGAAGGAAGTCACCCAAGCTAAGGAGAGAGGGCGTAAGACATTGTTGCTCAATTTGTGTGTGAACACATGATGATGGGCCAGTTCTGAGCCAAGTCCCAATGATTGTGACGTTAAGCTCCTCCGTATTTTCGGATTTTTACCAGGTGGCTCTCCAGTCCATGCTCCGCTGGTGCTCTGGTGTTAGTAGTAGTGCAGAAAATATTACTCTATTTTATTTTATAAGTAGCTCCCTGATAAGATGGAAGTCCTTTGATAATTTGGAGGCCCTCATACGCACCCCTGTTTTTGGAAAATATATATATTAATAAATGGAACTCGAACTAACACGTGAAAGGGATTCAAATTCGAAACAGTGTGTCCGGCAGTCACATGGTTCCAGTGTTATCCACCCGCAAATATAATATTCTCAATTGATCTCAGTGTGGGAATTAGAAATATCACAGTCATATTATCAGTGTGAAAAATATAAGAAGCTCATAATATACTCAATATATCACGAGTCGTTTCTTTTACCTTAAAGGTCAACCTGATCCCGGATTAATTCGTTTGTGTGAATTTTGGCTCCCATGACAGAAACTGACATTTACCTATAATTTGTCTGGCTTCAACAAATGATTTATATAATGTTGCAGTATTTCACATGAATTGCTCTGAAACAGTTTCTTCTATAGTTATTACAGTACATATTTCATAACATAATTCCCATATGCCTCATTTACTCCTGTCTGAGTATCCACAACAGTATCAGTTCCGTCTCACCCTCTCCGTCCCAGGACACAACAGTACCAGCTCCCGTCTCACCCACTCCGTCCCAGGACACAACAGTACCAGCTCCCGTCTCACCCACTCCGTCCCAGGACACAATTGTACCAGATCCCTTCTACCCTCGCCGTCGCAATACAAAGCAGTATCGGATCACGACTCGCTGTACCCGTCGTTCAACTCGACATTACCCACTCTTGTCTTACCCTCTACATCCCAGTAAAAACACGTAGCGGCTCCTGTCTCACCATCTACGACCTAGGCTAGAAGAGTTGCTGTTCCTGTCTCTCCATCCATTTCCCAGGACACAAGCGAACCAGCTTCTGCCAAACTTTCTGTCCCTGGACACAACACTATGGTGAAATGAGAGCCACAAATTTTGAGTCCAGAGACAGGGATGACAGAGACGGTCCAGAACTGCTACAATTGTACCGAGGATGCTTTGAAGGTTTAAATGCAGGAAGTTATTTCTCTCACAATTCAGCAGCGGAAGTCAGTAATGAATGACTCTGTTGGAGTCATCTTGTTGAAAAATACATAAATAAATGTTTATTCAGGTAAGGTACATACATACAAGAAATTTTACAAAAATAGATAGATTTATACATAGAGCTAATACATACAATGCCTAAAGCCACTATTACGCAAAGCGTTTCGGGCAGTACAGGTAAAAGACATCTGGTACAATCTGGGAACAGTATTCCTTTACCCCTCAAGTCTGAGGAACGTGCAAAATGGCCACGCCGCATTACTGGATAACACTGGAACCTTTAGACGTCGGGACACATGGTAGGACATAACACTTAAACCATCAGACTGCTGAACACATAGTGGTAGATAACACTGAAACTATCAGACTGTCGGACACATTGAAGTTAATAACACTGGAACCATCAGACTGCTGGACATATAGAGGTGGATAACAATGGAACCATCAGACTGCTGGACACATAAAGGTGGATAACAATGGAACCATCAGACTGCTGGACACATAGAGGTGGATAACAATGAAACCATCAGACTGCTGGACACATAGAGGTGGATAACAATGGAACCATCAGAACACTGCTTTGACATACGTGAAGATCATCGTTAATACGTATTGGACCGAGTGACATACTGACTCGCTGACTCTACAACAATATTATTGTGATAGAACCCTCTGACACTACAACCAATTATGTTGCAATAACACTCTGACACTACCATCTAGGCACTACCATGTAGGCACAACCCTCTGACAATACCACCTATTATCTAGACCAAACCCTCTGACACTACCACCCATTATATAGGCACAACCCTCAGAAACTAACACCCATTAGGTAAGCTCAAGCCTGTGACAATACCATCCATTTTCTAGGCACAACCCTCTGACAGTACCACCCACTATATAGGCATAATCCTCTGACTCTACCACCCATTATGTAGGCACTCTCTGACACTAACACCCATTAGGTAGGCACAACCCGCTGACACTAACACACATTATGTAGGCAAAACTATTGTGGTTGGTGTTGTCGTTGATCCTTCTTTATGGACAACCCAACCCAAAACTCGGTAGAGTGCTTTTACTTTACCAGGAGATCACCCTAGGTGCCTCTGGCTCTTGGAGAGGGGCTCAACGTCACACGTTTAGGGGATGCAGCTCCAATACTTAGCCTCGTTGTCACGTGCACACACCCACTCAAGCCGCTGTGACTCCCCACTCTCTCCTTATGTGATATGATCTCCTCAATACCCTTTGATTTATTATTATTTCGTTCTACCCTGTCCACAACTGTGGTTCTTGGTTCTTTCTCTCTCTCTCTCCTTCTTTCCTACTTCCTGGGAAGCCTCACTAGGACAAGGGCAAACACCAGCAAATTTGAATACATTTACTGGACAAAGCACATACACAACACATATAATAATAATAGGTCGTTATCTAGCAGATACTTTACTTCTGCTCTCATCGCTGCTTCTTTCTCCGGGTTAACTCTGTGCGGGTGCTGCTTGATAGGGTCAGCACTCCCTACATTTACTTCGTGCACCGTTCCGCGGTGTCTTCTGGGCACATCTGTGAATAGCGACTTATTCCTCTGGAGGATCTCCACTAGTTCCTGGCGTTGGTCATCCTCCAAATGACCCAGACGCTCACCTATCTTGGCCAGGCTTTCCGTATTCGATATCTTCGCGCCATCGGCCCTCTTTAACTTACAGTTCTCCTCTTCTATTCCTTTGCCGTCTCCCACACAAAGCTCAGTCATCAGTGACGGGGTTTCCATCTGTTCTTCATCGCCTAGAGGCTTATCTCTCTCATAGTACCTCTTTATCATGTTCACGTGGCAAACCTGTGACTTCCTCGGACGATCTGGCATGTGTATTACATAATTCACATCCCCTAGCTCCTTCTGGATGGTATATGGTCCACAAAATCTCGACTCGTATATACTTCCTTTCACCGGCAGTAGGACTTACACCTGATCTCCTCCTTGAAATCTCCTGCCCTTCGCCTTCCTGTCGTGAGGCGTGAGGCTATCTCACCATCTCTGCCTGGGACGTTCTCAAATTTTCCTTGGCCAAATCTCTGGCCCTAGAGAGTCGCTCTCTAAAAGTTTTCACATATCGTCCCACATCCACCTTAGGCCTATCCACAGTGAGCTGCTCCTTCAGCACGCCCACTGGGCTCCTCACGGAGTGCCCGTACACCAGTTGAAATGGGGTGAATCCAAGCGATTCTACTACCGCATCCCTGATGTTGAACAACATGGATGGTAATGCCTCGTCCCAACTACTCCCTCACCGCAGTATATCCTCAACAAGCTCTTTAGCATTCCTTGCAAACGTTCCAATGCTCCCTGCGACTGAGGGTGATACGGTGACGAGTGCACTTGCTCTACCCTCCATCCTTTCACAGTTTCCCTAAACAACTTCGACTGGAAGACACTCCCCTGGTCTGTCTGGATAACCTTGGGCATTCCTACCCATGCAATGTAGTTCTGTAGTCTATCCAGAATGGCTCTCGACGTCACTCTTCTCAGGGGGATCGCTTCGGGGAAACGGGTGGCTGTGCACATTATGGTCAGTAAATACTCGTGGCCTTTTCTGGTCCTTGGCAACGGACCTACACAGTCTACCAAGACTCTCTCAAAACGCTCGCCAAATGCCGGTATTGGCTTTAAAGGTGCCTTTGGTATAGCCGGAGCCAGCTTACCTGCACGTTGGCACGCCAAACATGTCCTACAATACTTCTTTACATCCTTCCACACGTTCGGCCAGTAGAAGTGCTCCTGCACCTTATTTAAGGTCTTCTTCACCCCTAAGTGCAATGCCATATCTACGGAGTGGGCTAGTTCTAGCACTGCCGCCCTAAATTCCTTCGGCACTAACACTTTGTGCTTCTAAAACCATACCTTATCTGCGCCGGCTTTGTCCGGTCGCCACTTCCTCATTAGTACGTCATTGTCTATGTAGTAATACACGGGGGACTCCAGACATGAGTTTCCCCCTTTCGCCTCCTTGATTAGGTCTATAAACTCCTCTTTCTGTGCCCTAATCAGGTCCGCTCGGTTCATGCTGAACCTTTCAGGTAGGGTCATCTTCACTTCCTGTCTCCTCGAATCCTCATTCTCCTGGGCTGGATCTTCACCGAACAGCCCAGACATGTCCACGTTGACCTCCTCCCTTAGTTGAGTCGACACTGCCATATCATCTTCAGTGTCGACCTCGGCGGCTACTTCCGACTCTGTCACTACACAGGCCGGGTATACAATGACTTGATTGCCCTCTGTTTCTCCTTCGAGGATGCTGGCTTGATATACCTTGTCCGGTGTCCCCCACTCGTACCATGGTCCTTCTGGTACTCCTCCGGCACAGCTTTTACTATCAGCTCTGGCAACACCTTGGACCCACACAAGTCATTCCCCAGGATCACTTGGACTCCTGGAACAGGTATGTTGGGGCACACTCCCAACATCACCTCCACCGACAAATAATCTGACTTCAACTGGACAGTACACACGGGCATGTCACTCTTAGACAACAACTCATGTACCTTTATCCTCCTACTGCCAGCTAACAGTCGATCGTTTCCGATTAGGCCTCTCATAATCAAACTCTGATTGGCTCCAGTATCCCTGAGGATACTAACCTCCACCTCGGGTTGACCCTTTATGCCTACCCAACTTTTACTAATGAACGGCCTATACCGCTCGTTCATCAAATCTACCTTCTGTGGTTTGTCTTGTTGTACATCAACGTACTTCTTCCGGAGATCACACGTGGTCAGGGTCACGACTCTCTTGCCCTGCCGACAATCGCGCATCATGTGACCTGATCTGTTGCACTTGTAGCACCTCATTTGGGAGAAATCTCTCCTATACGCCCCCGAGTGGCTCTGACTCTGCCCACTCGTATTGGAGTTCCTCGGGCCAGACGTACTACTCGTACTCTGTGGAGCTTCATTGGACTCTTGTCTCCTCTGCACATTTTTATTTTCCTGCTTACCTCCAGTAGGCAGACTCAGCAACTTTCCTTCCTGGGGCTTAAAACTAGCTGGTCTGCTTGTCTGCTCCCCAAAACTTCTTCCTCCCCAGACTCCACCATGTCTGCTATTGCTGCGTCTCACCTCGCTTCTCACTCTGTTCTCCCTCAAGCTCTTGTATGCTTCAGTAATCATATGTGCTCTATCTGCGGCATCTTTCACTTCCTTTACCCCCGCTCCTTGGATCTTGAACTTTGTTTCGGGATGCATCATTTCTAAGAACTTCTCCATGACCATCAATTGCTTCAGGTCAGCGTAAGATCTAACTCTGGCAGCCTCAATCCATTTCTGGAATCGTCTTTCCAGATCCCTTGCTGTCTCAGCAAAAGTACATGCTCCAACCTTCACCATCTCTCTGAAGCGTTTCCCATAAGCTTCTGGGGTTAGCTGAAACGAACGCAGTATGCTGCTCTTTACTGTGGCATAATCCTGGCACTCTTCCAGTGACAATTGGGTGTATGCCACCCTGGCTGCACCGGTCAATCTTAACTGGACCAGCTAGGCCCATTCCTCCTGTGGCCACTCCTTGATGCTGGCTACCTTTTCAAAGTGCTTAAAAAAGCTCTCTGCCTCTTTGGGAACAAACAAGGGAATGTCCTTCTCCCTAACCCTAACATCTGGTGAGTGTGATACCTGGGTGGTGCTCTCTGGCAACTCATTTTCAATCCTTTGTTCAGCCAAGGTTCTATTCGCTTCTATGTGCATTTGTTTTGTTCTCTCTTTTTCTTTTTCGACCTGGGCTTTTTCTTTCTCCACCTCTAGTCTTGCTTTCTCTTTTTCTATCTCCAGTCTGGTTTTCTCTTTTTCCCTCTCGGCTTCATTTTTCATCTGGAGTTCTAATTTCATCTTTTCCAGCTGGAACTGTCTCTCCTCACGCTGTTGTTGCATCTGGAGCTCTAACTGGAACCTTTCCAGAATTCTATTCCTGCTACTGCGGCTACTCTTACTGCTCCTACTCGATCACTTCATCCTGCCCATCATCCTCCTTTCCACTTTCAGCTCTGTGGTGTTTGTGTGTTACTGAGGAAGTCTTGGTTGTAGGGTGATGTAAAGTCATGACTTGGTTACTGACTTTAATACTTAATATGATTACATGACTAGTAGCTACCAAGCTTGGCGGGCGTCCTGTACGCTCTTGTTTACCTTCACTCTCTCTGGCGTCTGCTCCGCCACACATAGATAACGGATGGTACCATTTTCTGTGAACATGACATCCCTCCTTTTCTTTAAAAAGAATGAATACAGGATGTCTACCATGCTTGTAGCACAAAGCAAAGTTATTGACACAAAGTAAGTTATTACCATATCAAGAGATACTGCATACATTTAACATTAATTAAGCACACAAAGAATTTAAACAACTTAATCTTTTCCACAAAGGATTTCAATGTTAAAAATACATATGCAATGTTAAACAAACATGAAAGAAACTGTACTAGAAAGTTACAAAATATTGAATGAGATATCTGCATTATTCAAACAATATTAAATTTAGTTTAGCATAAACAGTAAATACTTTTCATTACATAGGAACACAATTAATCATCAAATCGTGTAGGGCGTTTAACATGACGTTTAGGACGAGAGTCCTTAAATGCAATAACATCCCTTGATGAATTGTTTGTCAGGTTATAACTATTTTTTCTTTTTCTTTTGCACGACTTTGCACTTCATCATTTTCTACACTAGTTGGAATCACTTTGAAATAAGCCATATTACGTGTTATACTATGATCTCTATTTTTTTTTTTTTTTTTTTTTTTTTTTTTTTTTTTGAGATATATACAAGAGTTGTTATATTCTTGTACAGCCACTAGTACGCGTAGCGTTTCGGGCAAGTCCTTAATCCTATGGTCCCTGGAATACGATCCCCTGCCGCGAAGAATCGTTTTTTCATCCAAGTACACATTTTACTGTTGCGTTAAACAGAGGCTACAGTTAAGGAATTGCGCCCAGTAAATCCTCCCCGGCCAGGATACGAACCCATGACATAGCGCTCGCGGAACGCCAGGCGAGTGTCTTACCACTACACCACGGAGACTGCTCCGTGTATAGGTAACAGCTATTACTAGCTGTTACCATAGTTCCTTTTACACTAATCACTTTATATGGTTTTGTATCATACGGCATATCTAACTTTCCCTCTTTTTTCTTTTTAACGAGAACAGTGTCTCCAACCTTTATGAACTGTTCCTTTGCACGTTGATCGTGAGCAATTTTCATTTTGCCCTTGGCTAGTGCATCCTTCTGAGCGAGACGTTTATCCGTTACCTCGGCTGGCATGACGGGTAGTGCGATTCTCATAGGACGTCCAAATAAAAGTTCGCCAGGCGACTTGCCCAGTGTTCCATGTGGTGTTGCACGGTAGTTCCTGAGAAAAGCATACATAGCTTGTTTCCAGGATCGTCCTTCGGCATGAGCACAGCGTACCGCTTTCATGAGAGGTTGCATGAATCTCTCAACTTCTCCATTTGCTTGGGGATGTAGTGGCATCACACGGCGGTGTTTGAATCCAATATGCTCAGAAAAGTTGACAAAGTCTTGTCCATTGAATGGCGGTCCATTGTCCGTCTTGACAACTTCAGGAATGCCAAAGTTTGAAAAGATCTTGTCAAGTTTCGGGATGACGGCCTTTGCAGATGTGGAATTGATGATTTCTACTTCTGGATAACGTGAGTGATCATCAATGACTACCATCAAGTACTCTCCAGTTGGTAGTGGTCCGCAGAAGTCCATTGATACTTCCGTCCATGGTGCAGCAGGTAGTGGTGAAGGTTGTAGAGGTGTTGGTCTTGAAGTATCCACTGCAGCTTGGCAAGGGACACAGGCATCATGCATATCCTTTGCTTGACGATCAATGCCAGGAAACCACACCTTTTCTCGTAGCAGCTGTTTCGTCCTAACAAGACCTTGGTGTCCTTGATGTGCAAGCTTCAGAGCACGTTGCTGGAGAACAGCTGGAATCACGATACGAGTACCTCGCAGCACAGTGTCGCGTTGTTGCGTAACACTTAATTCTGTCTGGATGCGTTCAAGTGCTTTGAATGCATCTTGGTCAACTCCTGAGGGTGGGATGCGTGGAAACTTTTTCTTAGTCAATGCATCCACTGTTGCTTGCAGAGTTGGGTCCTCTAGGGTTGCAGTACGGATTTCATCAAGAGTAAGAGCCTTAGGGACTGCATCACAGGTTACAGAGTGTACATATTCCTCGGCAACTTGCTGATGCTTGGTGATGGTGAAACTGTTGGCAGGATGTCGACTGATGTAATCAGCGGGATTGCCTGCACCCGGCTTGTATTTCACCGTAAAGTTGTATGGTTGCAGACGAAGAGCCCATCTCTCAATGCGAGCTGGTGGTTTGGACTTTGGATTATTGAAGATGGTCTCCAACGGTTTGTGGTCAGTGACTATCGTGGTGAAGGGTGCACCAAGCAGATACACATTGAAGTGTTCACAGCCCCATACAAGAGCAAGAGCTTCCTTCTCTGTCTGACTGTATCGTTGCTCAACATCTGTGAGAGAACGGCTGGCGTAGGCAATTACTACTCTGGAATCTGGTTGACCAGGTTTGTGTTGGGCTAAAACAGCACCTAAACCAACAGGACTAGCATTCACCGTTAATTCAGTGTCCATTGATGGATCAAAGTATGCAGCAGTCGCATTCTCTACTAGTGCATCTTTCACAGCATCAAATGCATTTTGCTCGATATCGCTCCAGTACCATGATGCATTTTTCTTCAGGAGCTCACGTAGAGGCTTCGTAATGGTAGCAAAATCTGGAATGAAGCGAGAACAGTAGTTTGCCATTCCCAGAAAACTATGTACTTCAGTGGACGTTGAAGGAGGTGCAGCATTCTTGATATCTGCAACTTTCTTAGGATCTGGAGACAGACCTTTGTCACTAAGTACATGTCCAAAGAATTCAATTTTATGTTGATTGAACTCACACTTTGCTCGGCTTAACGTCAAATTCTTTTCTCGTAAGCGTTGCAATGTTGCACGAAGAGCTTTGTCGTGTTCAGCTTGGGTACGGCCATAAACAATGATGTCATCAGACATGTTGTCAGCATTAGGTATGTCTTGCAATACCTGGCTGATGATGTGCTGGAATACCTCGGCAGCACTGTTAATACCAAAACTCAGGCGCTTGTACCTATACAGACCTCGATGTGTCGTAAACGTTGTGATGAAGCGGCTCTCATCATCAAGTTCAAGCTGATGATAGCCCTTGTTTAAATCTAACTTGCTGAATATTGTTGCACCATTCAAGCGGTAGATCATATCATCTACAGTGGGTGTAGGATGGCGTTCACGCATTATTGCCTTGTTGGGAACACGCATGTCCACACAAATGCGTATCTCATCTGGATTCTTCGGCTTTGGTGGAGTGACAATTGGGCTTACCCATGGTGTTGGGCCTGTTACTGGTTCAATGATATCTAGTTCTATCAGCCTATCCAGTTCAGCATCGACTTTCTTGCGAGTATGGAATGGTTGTCGGCGATGTGGTTGGGCAACTGGAATTACATCTGGGTTGATATGCAGATGTACTTTGCTATCAGTATAACAACCTATGGATTTAAATCGATCAGAAAATTCAGCAACAATACCATCAACATTGTTTGCAGATTCCACTGCTACAGCATTAGAAAGCTGAAGTAGCCCCAATTTGGTTGAAGTCTTGTAACTGAGTAAAGACTCCTTTGCATTCCTAACAACATGGAATGTAGTAATGAGCATTGCATTCTTTGACTTAATCTCTGCAGTTAAAGTTCCAATCACTGGCAAGGCTACCTTTGAAGCATAGGCAGTGGCTTTGCCATTATAGTTCTCAAGCTTTGGGAACTGTTTTTTAAATTTCTTATAGTGGCACTCAGCAATGGTATCAATGTTTGATCCAGTGTCAATGAGAACCTTGAGACAAATACCAGCAATGTATACACATGTCTCTGGGTTGTTTGGAAGATCATTCCATTCTGTGATTGCTTGTACTCCATAAGTATAATCACATTCACTGTCATCTGAGACTGGTTGTAATGAAATGTTGTCTTGTACATTGTTAACATTCTTGATTTGAGGTGCAATATTGTGTTTACCACCTCGACCCCTATGACCTGATCCTCGTACAGTGCTTTTATTCATTGACTGTGGTTTCTTTAGTGCTGAACGACACATAGCACCAAAATGACCTAGTTTTCCACACTCATAGCACTTCTTACCTTGAGCAGGACAAACATTATCTTGGTGTGGGTAGTCTCCTCCACAATTGTAACATTTATTGTTGACACCCTCTGATGTGGGTCGTTGTGACTGCTTGAGCCTTGTTCCTTGACCCCAGTTGTGACGTGGTTCTCGGCTAAATTTACTGTTAGGTTTGCCATGATATCTTCTTTGATCACGGTGTCCTCCCTGAACCTTACGTACCTCATCACTGTTAGTAACAGTGGCAGCACCGTTATTGGCACTGCACTCCATGACACGAGCATCACGTGCAGCATCTTCCATTCGACGAGCAATATCCAGTATCTTGGTAAGAGAACTTTCATCATCAACAAGTTCTAGAGCTCTTCGACGGAGACGTGTAGATGTGCATGTTTCAATTATTTGCTGTTTGATTTCTTTGTCAACATCAGCAAACTCACAATGGGCTGCTAAACCCTGCAGACGTGTGTGGTATTGATCCACAGTTTCATTAGAGAGTTGTTTTGCTCTCCTGAAATGCATAATTTCCATAGCAGTATTTTGCCTTGGTTTTAAATGCTCTGTTAGTTTGGCTTTGGCAGTGTCATAATCTTTGGCACCACCAGTGTCTTTCAGTGTGTCAAAGATGTCACAAACTCTATCACCTGCATAATGAAGTAGAAAGGCACGCTTTCTTTCAGCACTTTTGATGTCAGAAACTATCAACAAATTTTCAAACTTTTTAAGCCATTTGACCCACCTCTGTGACAGGTTTGTCTGGTCACAGTCAGGATCAAATGCAGGAAACTGAGGTATATTTGCCATTTTTACTGAATAAATGTAACTTATCACTTAAATGTTCCTCAGAATATTAAACACTTACTGCACTGTATATGTTAGTCAAGAATTCACTGTAATTACTTTAATTTTGCAAAGCACACAAGCATTTTAATGCAAAAGTTCACAACAGTGCACAATATAGCAGCAACTGACTTCTTACCTAGCCCTTGTGTACATGTGTTGTTCCTACTCACAGCAGCAGCACAGCAGTTGGCACAGCAGTTGGTACAGCAGCAGTTGGTACAGCAGTTGGTACAGCAGTTGGTGCAGCAGTTGGTACAGCAGTCAATTCAGTGTGATGAATTTTGTAGCACGAAGCGTCGTTTCGTAACCAAAACATCAGGTTTTGTACACATCAATGCGTCGTTTCGTACACAACGTCGGCAGATTCCTCAGTACACAGTTTCTTCAGCACAGCTTGGGTAGCACACAGCATTGGTTAGCACACAGCATCGTTTAGCACACAGCATTGGTTAGCACACAGCATCGGTTAGCATACAGCATCGGGTATGGCGCTCACAGCTTCTCTTCCTCCTCCAGGCAGCATGCTTCTCTCTTGTGTTTGAAACTGAACAAATACCTGCGTTCACAGTTCATCCTCGTCGCCAATGTGGTGTTTGTGTGTTACTGAGGAAGTCTTGGTTGTAGGGTGATGTAAAGTCATGACTTGGTTACTGACTTTAATACTTAATATGATTACATGACTAGTAGCTACCAAGCTTGGCGGGCGTCCTGTACGCTCTTGTTTACCTTCACTCTCTCTGGCGTCTGCTCCGCCACACATAGAAAACGGATGGTACCATTTTCTGTGAACATGACAAGCTCCTTTCTGGGCTCCTTGTTCTGTCGCTTCACTCTTGGCTCTAAACTGCCTCAAGATCTCATCCTTCATCCCAGCTACTTTAGATGCTTTCAACCTGATGCCACATTTTTCCACTATTTGTTTTAATTGATCCCTCGTGCAACCTTCCAAGTCCTCAGGCTTTCCTGACTCCACAAACGCTTGCACCTTATCCATCTTGTCCCGTGAGTCTTCCCAAGAGAGGGAATTTACACCTGCGGTCACACAGTTTATCTATCTCAACAAAGGGTGTACGAATCCACTCTTGCACAGGGTGTGGGTGTGTCAGTTCACTCTCCCGGACAGGCCCCCATTTATTATTGTGGTTGGTGTTGTCGTTGATCCTTCTTTATGGACAACCCAACCCAAAACTCGGTAGAGTGCTTATACTTTACCAGGAGATCACCCTGGGTGCCTCTGGCTCTTGGAGAGGGGCTCAACGTCACACGTTTATGGGATGCGGCTCCAATACTTAGCCTCATTGTCACGTGCTCACACCCACTCGAGCCGCTGTGACTCCCCACACTCTCCTTATGTGATATGATTTCCTCAATCTCCTTTGATTTATTATTTTTCCATTCTACCCTGTCCACAGCTGTGGTTCTTGGATCTTTCTCTCTCTCTCCTTCATTCCTACTTCCTGGGAAGCCTCACTAGGACAAGGGCAAACACCAGCAAATTTGAATACATTTACTGGACAAAGCACATACACAATACATACACACATATAATAATAATAATAATGAATCCTACACTCTATACTATTTCAGTCAGGTTGCACACCAACACCATCAGAACCCTATCATCTGCTTATCAAGTGGTATCCTATCTCCTGACTCTCCACTCCAGGAAACAATTCAAGGTTGCCACAACGTATCTGGAAAGTGTTTGAAAGGATTGGAAACGTTTGTTTTCACGCATCATATACGTTCTTTGGTGTGGAATTAAATAGGTTACCAAAACTTATAACCAAAACCTACGTATCTAACACTAATTTGAAACGTTGTGACGCCTTTTGTACCCTAATTTGAAACGGTGTGACAGCTATTGTACCCTAATTTATAACTTTGTGACGCCTTTTGTACCTAATTTGAAACTTTGTGACCCCTTTTATAAAGTGTTTCAAGTTAAAATGCGCATATATAAATACAATAGGAAATATAAAAATATATTTCTACATTTGGTAAAATAAAGCATCATAATAAAGGTGGGTTCATCATTGTTATTCATTTATCATTTGTAGAAGCGTAGTGTATATACAAGAGCCCGTCGGGCGTCACGCCTCTATACAAGAGCACCGAGCGTCACTCCTCTATACAAGAGCCCCTATACGAGAGCACTGGGCGTCACGCCTCTATACAATACCCCAGGCCGTCACGCCTCTATACAGGAGCCCCGGGCGTCACGCCTCTATACAAGAGCCCCGGGCGTCACGCCTCTTTGCAGCAGCCCCAGGCGTCATGCCTCTATACAAGAGCCCCGGGCGTTACGCATTTATACAAGAGCCCGCCGGGCGTCACGCCTCTATACAAGAGCACTGGGCGTCACACCTCTAAACAAGAGCCCCGGGCGTCACGCCTCTATACAAGAGCACCGGGCGTCACGAGTCTATACAAGAGCACTGGGTGTCACGCCTCTATACAAGAGCCCCTGGCGTCACGCCTCTATACAAGAGCCCCTGGCGTCACGCCTCTATGCAAGAGCCCCGGGCGTCACGCCTCTATACAAGAGCCCCGAGCGACACGCCTCTATACAAGAGCCCCGGGCGTCACGCTTCTATACAACAGCCCGCCGGTCGTCACGCCTCTAAACAAGAGCATCGAGCGTCACGCCTCTAAACTGTATAGGTGCTCTTGTATAGAGGCGTGACGCTTGGTGCTCTTGTATTGAGGTGTGACGCCCGGCGGGCTCTTGTATAGAGGCGTGACGCCCGCTGCTCTTGTATAGACTCGTGAGGCCCGGTGCTCTTGTATAGAGGCGTGACGCCCAGGGCTCTTGAATAGAGACGTGAGCCCCGGGGGTCACGCCTCTATACACGAGCCCCGGGCGTCACGCCTCTGTGCAAGAGCTCGCCGGGCGTCACGCCTCTATACAAGAGCACCGAGAGTCACTTCTCTATACAAGAGCCCCGGGCGTCACGACTCTATACAAGAGCCTCGGACGGCACGCCTCTATACAAGAGCCCCGGGCATCAGGCCTCTATACAAGAGCACCGGGCGTCACGCCTCTGTACAAGATCCCCGGGCGTCACGCCTCTATACAAGAGCGCTGGGCGTCACGCTTCTATACAAGAGCGCAGCTGGCGTCATGTCTCTATACAAGAGCACCGGGCGTCACGCCTCTGTACAAGATCCCCGGGCGTCAGGCCTCTACACAAGAGCGCCGGGCGTCACTCCTGAATACAAGAGCCCCGGGGTCACGCCTCTATTCAAGAACCCAGGGCGTCATGCCTCTATGCAAGAGCCCGCCGGGCGTCACGCCTCTATAAAAGAGCCCGCTGTGCATCACGCCTGTATACAAGAACCCCGAACGTCACGCATCTATACAAGAATCTCGGGCGTCACGCCTCTATAAAAGAGCGCCGGACGTCACGCCTCTATAAAAGAGCGCCGGACGTCACGCCTCTATACAAGAGCCCCAGGCTTCACGCCTCTATACAAGAGCACCGAGCGTAATGCCTCTATACAAGAGCCCCGTTCGTCACGTCTCTATACAAGAGGCCAGGGCGTCACGCCTCTATACAAGAGCACTGGGCGTCACGTCTTTATACAAGAGCCCCGGGCGTCACGCCACTATACAAGAGCTCCGGGGTCACGCCTCTACAGAAGAGCCCCAGGCGTCACACCTCTATGTAAGAGCGCACCGGGCGTCACGCCTCTATACAAGAGACCCGAGCGTCACGCCTCTATACAAGAATCCCGGGCGTCACGCTTCTATACAAGAGCCCCTACACAAGAGTCCCGGGATTCCCGTTTCTATATAAGAGCCCCGGGCGTCACGCCTCTATAGAAAAGCCCCGGGCGTCACGCCTCTATTCAAGAGCATCGGTCGTCACGATTCTGTACAAGAGCCCCGGGCGTCACGCCTCTGTACAAGAGCCCCGGGCGTCACGCCTCTATACAAGAGCCCCGGGCGTCACGCCTCAATACAAGAGCACCGGGTAACACGCCTCTATACAAGAGCCCCGATCGTCACGCATCTATACAGGAGCACCAGGCGTCACGCCTCCATACAAGAGCCCCGGGCGTCACGCCTCTATACAGGAACCCCGGGATTCATGCCTCTATACAAAAGCCCCGGGCGTCACGCCTATATACAAGAGCCCCGGTCTTCACGACTCTATACAAGAGCACCTGGCGTCACGTCTCTATACAAGCAACCTGTCCTCTTAAAAAGAACGTCAACATTTGCCGTTTGACTCTACGGCTGTTTTTGGACGTTATTTTGTGTATTATCGCTTCCATGGACTATCTCTTGTTATACAATGAAATACCACACTCTTATTATTCTATAACTCACTGACTATGCTCTGATATTTGTTCTTCAAGTAAAAATATATATATTTTTGCCTTAATTAGGCTATAATCCAGAAAATTCCAGCCAATCGATCTTTATATTTAGGAAAACATCTAATAAATTTGGAAATGAATTTTTCGTTCGCCGACAGTTGCCTGTTACTATTTAACCCTCTATGCTTTAATGTCGCTGGTCATTGTGACTTTCCCAGGATTTATATAGGTTTCGTAGTAGCATTTAGTCAGACTACAGTAATTTAACTAATGGGAAACCTCTATAGTTGTCGTAAATTAATAATAATCATTTATCAAATAATAAATTAGCAAACATATGCAACATTTTATGTTACGACTTTTCGGGTAGGCCGTTCTGTTTGTTTACAACCCCAATGGTTCAAAATACACAATACTTTTAATATATAAGTGACTAAGTATGCTCTAATATATGGTCCTCAATTAAAATTATCGTGTTTTTTTGTTAATTTGTCCATAATGAATAAGATTCCTTACTGTTGATCTTTATATTAAGAAAAACATCTAAACAAATTGGTATTGTGTTTTCGTTCAGATAAAGTTTCCAGATACTATTTCCTAGTTATCAATTAATGTAGGTGGATATTTTAATTCGCGGCTACCAGGGGCTTTCTCCCATTATACAATATAAATGTACTCACTAACTATTCTCTGGTATCTGTTCTTCAAGTAAAATTACCTATTTTTTTGTTTAATTAGTCCATAATTCATAAAATTCCTTCAGGTCGATCTTTATATTTAGAAAAACATCTAATCAATTTGGAATTTAATTTTTCGTTCACCTACAGTTACCAGCTACTATTTCATTGTTATATTTTATGTCGCTGGTCATTACAATTTTCCAAGAATTTAAACAGCTAAACAGCAAGTAGCATCTTGTTAGAGTACAGGAATTTACCTATGGAGAACCTCGATAGTTGCCGAATATTATTTATGATTATATATGTAATTTAAAATAATGAATTATATACCATTTCTTATGTTACGTCTTTGGCGGTTCTGCGGGTTTACAACAGAATTGTTTAAAAATCACACTGTTTTAAATGTATGAGTCACTAGTATGCTCTGATATATGTTCTGCAATGAAAATAAAGATTGTTTTGTTGTTAATTACTCCATAAATGTGTAATGTGTTAATTCAGTCTAAAATCTTTTTGCAACGTTTATATGCGATATACGTAGCTGGAAACTACCTAATATTTAAAAAGAATAGTTACAACATTCTATTAATATATAATGTTGAAATAAATATCACACAAAGTCTGTATATCTTTTTTAGATGTCTTATAAATTTTCTTTTAAAATAGTATTAATAATTTTTATGAATCTTGAGTAAAAATTATGTTAATTATTATTAATCTAATTGTTATTATTTTAAATAAAAGAATTGCAAGTATTCGCATAACCACGGGATCTCTGTGTATGAATGCACGGATTTGTTTTTGTTATAAGATGGACGCCTTAGAAAGCATGGTGTAGGTCACCTGTGGCTCGCATCCGATCCCACGATCGTCGTCGCCCCTAAATCAACACAACAGGTATTTAGTATTTACGATTATAATAAGTAATATTTCTTTTATAATAATATTGCAGCAGGTGGTGTAGTGGTAGGACACTCGCCTGGCGTTCCGCGAGCGCTATGTCATGGGTTCGTATCCTGGCCGGGGAGGATTTATTGGGCGCAATTCCTTAACTGTAGCCTCTGTTTAACGCAACAGTAAAATGTGTACTTGGATGAAAACACGATTCTTCGCGGCGGGGATCGTATTCCAGGGACCTGCCCGAAACGCTACTCGTACTAGTGGCTGTATAAGAATGTAACAACTCTTGTATATATTTCAGGTTAGGGGCTAGGCATTTACACTCTTAGGTCAGCAAACTAGCTAGAAGGTTAGACCATTAGACTCCACTGGTCAATCGGGGCCCTGCATGACTCAGCTTATCCTAACCTAGCCCAGCTTAAACCATCTTAGCATAGTTCATTCTAGCTGTGCATAGTGCTTGCACAGCCTTGCTTATCCTAGCTTACCTCTTCCTAGCCTACCGTAGCCAAGCCTATCCCAGTATACCCTTACCTAGTCTTGCCTAGCCTAACCCTGCCTTGCTTTTAAACATGACTAGTCCTTCCTACCCTAGCCAAGCCCTGACCAGCTTAGCCAAGCCAATCCCTGCCTAGATTTAGATTTAGACTGCCTAGATTTAGAGCTCTGGCCTTGCCTTTTTATTAATATATAGAGGGTACCACCTCTGGTTGAGTTTGTAGGAACCCTCCACTTATAGGGTTGAGGGTTCCATATATATATATATATATATATATATATATATATATATATATATATATATATATATATATATATATATATATATATATATATATATATGTCGTACCTAGTAGCCAGAACGCACTTCTCAGCCTACTATGCAAGGCCCGATTTGCCTAATAAGCCAAGTTTTCCTCAATTATTATTTTTTCTCTAATTTCTTCCTTATGAAATGATAAAGCTACCCATTTCATTATGTATGAGGTCAATTTTATATTTTTGGAGTTTAAATTAACATAGATATATGACCGAACCTAACCAACCCTACCTAACCTAACCTAACCTATCTTTATAGGTTAGGTTAGGTTAGGTAGCAGAAAAAGTTAGGTTAGGTTTGGTTAGGAAGGTTAGGTAGTCGAAAAAACATTAATTCATGAAAACTTGGCTTATTCGGCAAATCGGGCCTTGCATAGTAGGCTGAAAAGTGCGTTCTGGCTACTAGGTACGACATATATATATATATATATATATATATATATATATATATATATATATATATATATATATATATATATATATATATATATATATATATATAATATAAATAATGTGTGTGTAAACATGCCACGTGTGTGTAAATCACAAAAATTAACACTTGATGAAAAATGTGACAGTGTCAGACCACGGAGGAAGAATTGAAACAGGAATTTCCTTAAGTACTTTTATATATTAATACATCTTCAGAAGGAATAATTTTTTATATAAATTAAATTAAAAAAAATCATTCCTCCATGGTCTGACACTCATATATATATATATATATATATATATATATATATATATATATATATATATATATATATATATATATATATATATATATATATATATAATGTGTGTGTGTGTGTGTACTCACCTAGTTGTGCTTGCGGTGGTTGAGCTCTGGCTCTTTGTCCCGTATGTATATTTATATATATATATATATATATATATATATATATATATATATATATATATATATATATATATATATATATATATATATGCCTGAAATGCTGCGTGTACTAGTGGCTTTACAAGATAGTTCTTATAAAGATAGCATTTTGTGGTTATTCTCTATATCTGGTTCACCTAACAGTAAATAAGTACCTGGGAGTTAGACAGCTGATATGGGCTGCTTCCTAGGGATGTGTGTGTGTGTTTGTATTCATGTTGAATTTTACAAAGTAGCAAGAGATGTTTGTAAAAAAAAAATCAAATATTTTTGAAAGTATAAGTAGATTTGATATTTTTCTTTAATTGTTTATGTCTGCTGTCTTGCCTCCTTTATAAAATGGCATCATTCTTGCTTTTTTAAGGATATCAGGAAAAGTAAGGCACTCCAGAGATTTGTTAACTCCTTCCTAGTGTTGCCTAGCCCAGCCCAGCCTAGACAAGGCAGGCTGGGCATCCTAGCCTCACGCAGCTTAGCCCCAACCTACATGTAGCATCCCAGTCCATCCTAAGTGATCATTACCTTACTGGCTGTGTTTTCTCTTCAGCCCTGAATGTAATGTGATGGAACATAAGCAGATACATATCAGGTCTTAGAGAATCTGTACTTCATACATTTCTTAATAATGTCTCACAAATATTTATATAATTAAAAAAAATTGTATAATAACTTCATATTATTCTTGCAATTTATTTTTGCATTTTTTTTATACAAAATTTACATTTTAAAAGATTACCTCTATTTTTAGATTGATGACTTGAAGACTACAGTGCCATCCACAGCAAATCATGGTCTTAAAATATCTCCTAGCAATGACAAGACCAATTTTCACAGAGATCAAATTTTTGCTAAGCAGTAGTCACAGGTAAATATATATTATATATATAATATTATATATATAAAATTAATTACTTCATTGCTCAAAGCACCTTTAGACATTCTGAGAGTTGTGCTATTTTATTAATTAATTAATTAGGCTATATTTTAATGTTTTGTAATGTTTTCATTACTTTTTTTGTTTTGAAATATAAATTGTTGAGTTTTGAAACATTTTAACATTAATTATACCTGAATATTTATAAACAAAAAAATACCAGAACTATGTCCTTGACAATTGCACTAAGAAGTCTTTGCCAAAATCAGGTGCTCAGTGCAGTAGTTAAAAACTTAAAAGTTGTACCACCTCTGGTGCAAGATTAGGGACCCATAGCCTCAGAGAAGAAAATAAAGAGTACTCAGAGAAGGCCTTGAATAATAGGCAGGCTGTTTGTGTGTGTTTCGACGGTAAGCTTGCTGACACCATATGTAATTACCTAAGTGTAGTTACAGGATTAGAGCTACGCTCGTGGTGTCCCGTCTACCCAGCACTCTTTGTCACATAATGCTTTGAAACTACTGACGGTCTTGGCCGCCACCACCTTCTCACTTAACTTGTTCCAACCGTGTACCACTCTGTATGCGAAAGGAAATTTTTGTATATTTCTTTGGCATCTTTGTTTAGTTAGTTTAAATCTATGACCTTTTGTTCTTGAAGTTCCAGGTCTCGGGAAATCTTCCCTATCGATTTTATCAATTCCTGTTACTATTTTGTACATAGTGATTTTATCACCTCTTTTTGTTGTCTTCTAGTTTTGGCATATATAATGCCTCTGACCTCTCCACATAGCTCTTGCCCTTTAGTTCTGGGAGCCACTTAGTAGCATGTCTTTGCACCTTTTCCAGTTTGTTGATGTGCTTCTTAAGATATGGGCACCACACAACCGCTGCATATTCTAGCCTTGGCCGAACAAAACTCGTGAACAATTTCTTTAGTATTTCGCCATCCATGTATTTAAACGAAATTCTGAAGTTAGAAAGCGTGGCATAGGCTCCTCACACAACGTTCTTTATGTGGGCCTCAAGTGATAGTTTTCTATCTAGAATCAACCCTAGACCTCTTTCTTATATCAGAATTATATAAAGATTTCTCACATAATTTGTAGGTTGTGTGGGATCTATGTTCTATTCCACATTCCATAACATGGCATTTATTCACATTAAATTTCATTTGCCAAGTGGTGCTCCATATACTTATTTTGTCCAGGTGTTCTTGAAGGGCATGACAATCATCTAAATTTCTTATCCATCCCATTATCTTAGCATCATCAGCAAACATGTTTATATAATTCTGTATTCCAACTGGTAGATCATTTATGTAGACAATGAACATTTCTGGTGCATGTACTGTGGTACTCCACTTGTGACACTTCTCCAGTCCGATTGCCTCTGATTACTGCCCTCATTTTTCTATCAGTCAGAAAATTTTTCATCCATGTTAGAAGCTTACCTGTCACCCATCCAAAATTTTCTAGTTTCCAGAACAACCTCTTATGTGAAACTCTGTCGAAAGCCTTTTTTATGTCTAGATAGATGCAGTCGACCCAACTACCTTTTTCCTTTAAAATCTCTTTGGCTCAATCATAGAAACTGAGTAAATTCGATACACAGGATCTTCCAGATCGAAAACAATACTGTTTGTGTGATATTATATAATTTCTCTCCAGGTGTTCTACCCATTTAGTTTTCATTATTTTTTTTTCAATCTTTTCACTGTTACACTTGTCAATGATTCAGGTCTATAACTGAGAGGGGTGGGGTCTTCCCTGTTGCCACTTTTGTAGATTGGAACTATGTTAGCCTTTTTCCACATGTTTGCTATGACTCCTGTATACAGGGATGCCTGAAAGATCAGGTGAAGTGGAAGGCTGAGCTCAGATGCACATTCTCTCAGAACCCATGGTGAACCTCCATCTGGACCAACTGCTTTGTTCTTACTTAGCTCCTTTAGCATATTTTCCACTTCATCTCTAGACACCTCTATACGCTCTATGATGTTCTCAGACATTCTTATTGTGTCTGGTTCTCTTAAGATTTCATTTTGTATAAACACACTTTGGAACTTTTGGTTTAATGTTTCACACATTGCATTATCATTTTCTGTGAATCTGTTTCCTATTTTCAACCTCTGGATATTATCCTTTACCTGCAATTTGTTGTTTATGAATTTGTAGAATAGGCCCAGTTCTGTTTTACATTTATCCATTATCCCTTTTTAAAAATTTCTTTCTGCCTCTCCCCTTACTGCTGTATAGTTGTTTCTCGCATCTTTGTATCGCTGGTATGATTGGGGGTTTGGCTTCTTTCTATATTGATACCTGCTTGATGGGGTTCTGCTCTTCTACTCCCCAAGCCCGGCCCGAGGCCAGGCTCGACTTGTGAGAGTTTGGTCCACCAGGCTGTTGCTTGGAGCGGCCCGCAGGGCCACATACCCACCACAGCCCGGCTGATCCGGAACTTCTCTTAGAAAACAGTCCAGTTTTTTCCTGAAGATGTCCACGGTTGTTCCGGCAATATTTCTTATAGTCGCTGGGAGGACGTTGAACAACCGCGGACCTCTGATGTTTATACAGTGCTCTCTGATTGTGCCTGTGGCATCTCTGCTCTTCACTGGTTCAATCTTGCATTTTTTTCCATATCGTTCACTCCAGTACGTTGTTATTTTATTGTGTAGATTTGGGACCTGGCCCTCCAGTATCTTCCATGTGTATATTATTTGCTATCTCTCTCGTCTCCTTTCTAGAGAGTACATTTGGAGAGCTTTGAGACGATCCCAATAATTTAGGTGTTTTATCTCGTCTATGCGTGCCGTATATGTTCTCTGTATTCCCTCTATTTCAGCAATCTCTCCTGCTCTGAAGGGGGAAGTGAATACTGAGCAGTACTCGAGACGGGACAACATAATTGACTTGAAGAGTACAACCATTGTGATGGGATCCCTGGATTTGAAAGTTCTCATAATCCATCCGATCATTTTTCTGGCTGACGCAATATTTGCTTGGTTATGCTCCCTAAACATTAGATCGTCGGACATCATTATTCCCAAATCCTTGACATGCTGTTTTTCTACTATGGGAAGATTCGATTGTGTTTTGTACCCTGTATTATGTTTCAGATCCTCATTTTTGCCATACCTGAAATTTATCACTGTTAAACATCATGTTATTTTCTACTGCCCAATCGAAAACTTTGTTGACATCTGCTTGTAGTTTTTCAATGTCTTTCATTCCATTTTTGTGTCTTTTGGTCTGTGGCCCTCTCTCAATTTCTGTTGAACCAATCCTGTTTTCTGGCCCTGCATCTCTGTTTTGGTATGAATGTTTGTGTGCCTTCATTGTATATTTTGCAAAATTTGGCATACATTTAATTTACTTCCCGGTCTAGCAACAAGTCTGCCTAATTACTTATTAAAAAAAATTTGAAGTTCCCCATAGTGACCTCTCTCTCTCTTGAAATCAAGTTTATCAACTGTTTCAATGTCCCCATTTTCTGTGTGTGTGTGTTTGGAGGCTAAGCTTCCTGATACCATGTGTGTGTGTGTGTGTTTGGAGGCTAAGCTTGCTGATACCGTTTGTGTGTGTGTGTGTTTAGAGGCTAAGCTTGCTGATACCATGTGTGTATTTGGAGGCTAAGCTTGCTGATACCATGTGTGTGTGTGTTTGGAGGCTAAGCTTGCTGATACCATGTGTGTGTGTGTTTGGAGGCTAAGCTTGCTGATACCATGTGTGTGTGTGTTTGGAGGCTAAGCTTGTTGATACCATGTGTGTGTGTGTGTGTTTGGAGGCTAAGCTTGCTGATACCATGTGTGTGTGTGTGTGTGTGTGTTTGGAGGCTAAGCTTGCTGATACCATGTGTGTGTGTGTGTGTTTGGAGGCTAAGCTTGCTGATACCATGTGTGTGTGTGTGTGTGTTTGGAGGCTAAGCTTGCTGATACCATGTGTGTGTGTGTGTGTGTGTGTTTGGAGGCTAAGCTTGCTGTTACCATGTGTGTGTGTGTGTGTGTTTGGAGGCTAAGCTTGCTGATACCATGTGTGTGTGTGTGTGTGTGTTTGGAGGCTAAGCTTGCTGATACCGTTTGTGTGTGTGTGTGTTTAGAGGCTAAGCTTGCTGATACCATGTGTGTATTTGGAGGCTAAGCTTGCTGATACCATGTGTGTGTGTGTGTGTTTGGAGGCTAAGCTTGCTGATACCATGTGTGTGTGTGTGTGTGTGTGTGTGTGTGTGTGTGTGTGTGTTTGGAGGCTAAGCTTGCTGATACCATGTGTGTGTGTGTGTGTTTGGAGGCTAAGCTTGCTGATACCATGTGTGTGTGTGTGTGTGTGTGTGTGTGTGTGTGTGTGTGTGTGTGTGTGTTTGGAGGCTAAGCTTGCTGATACCATGTGTGTGTGTGTGTGTGTGTGTGTGTGTGTGTGTTTGGAGGCTAAGCTTGCTGATACCATGTGTGTGTGTGTGTGTGTCTCTGGTCATGTCCCTCTGAACATATATCTCTTTGTAGTTCCTTGTATACCTCAGTTTGCTCTTCTTTACTAGGATGTCCTCTTTGATGTCCTCGCTCTTGAATACTACCTTCATCAATCTCTTTTTGTCTCTGTTGTACTGGCAAATCCGGAAAAACTGATTTTCCGGATTTCTCGTTCAGCCCCTTCCATTCCTATCTCCTTTAATACCCCTGCCACTACTGTGTGGCAGAGATAAGCCTACTATCTCCTTTAATATCCCTGCCAACTACTTTGTGTGTGTGTGTGTGTGTGTGTGTGTGTGTGTGTGTGTGTGTGTGTGTGTGTGTGTGTGTGTGTGTGTGTGTGTGAGTGTGTGTGTGAGTGTGTGTAATTACCTACTACCTTCATCAATCTCTTTTTGTCTCTGTTGTACTGGCAAATCCGGAAAAACTGATTTTCCGGATGTCTCGTTCAGCCCCTTCCATTCCTATCTCCTTTAATACCCCTGCCACTACTGTGTGGCAGAGATAAGCCTACTATCTCCTTTAATATCCCTGCCAACTACTTTGTGTGTGTGTGTGTGTGTGTGTGTGTGTGTGTGTGTGTGTGTGTGTGTGTGTGTGTGTGTGTGTGTGTGTGTGTGTGAGTGTGTGTGTGAGTGTGTGTAATTACCTAAGTGTAATTACCTATGTGTAGTTACAGGATGAGAGCTACACTCGTGGTGTCCCGTCTTCCCAGCACTCTTTGTCATATAACGCTTTGAAACTACTGACGGTCTTGGCCTCCACCACCTTCTCACCTAACTTGTTCCAACCGTCTACCACTCTGTTTGCGAAAGTGAATTATCTTATATTTCTTCGGCATCTGTATTTAGCTAGTTTAATGACCTCTTGTTCTATGACCTCTTGTTCTTAAAGTTCCAGGTCTCAGGAAATCTTCCCTATCGGTTTTATCAATTCCTGTTACTATTATGTATGTAGTGATCATATCACCTCTTTTTCTTCTGTCTTCTAGTTTTGGCATATTTAATGCCTCTAACCTCTCCTCGTAGCTCTTGCCCTTCAGTTCTGGGAGCCACTTAGTAGCATGTCTTTGCACCTTTTCCAGTTTGTTGATGTGCTTCTTAAGATATGGGCACCACACAACCGCTGCATATTCTAGCTTTGGCCTAACAAAAGTCGTGAACAATTTCTTTAGTATATCGACATCCATGTATTTAAAAGCAATTCTATAGTTAGAAAGCGTGGCATAGGCTCCTCGCACAATATTCTTTATGTGGTCCTCAGGTGATATATCTAGAACCACCCCTAGATTTCTTTCTTTATCAGAATTCTTTAAAGATTTCTCACAAATTATATAGGTTGTGTGGGGTCTATGTTCTCCTATCCCACATTCCATAACATGGCATTTATTAACATTAAATTCCATTTGCCAAGTGGTGCTCCATATACTTATTTTGTCCAGGTCATCTTGAAGGGCATGACAATCATCTAAGTTTCTTATCCTTCCTATTATCTTAGCATCATCAGCGAACATGTTCATATAATTCTGTATACCAACTGGTAGATCATTTATGTAGACAATAAACATCACTGGTGCAAGAACTGAACCCTGTGATACTCCACTTGTGACATTTCTTCAGTCTGATACATTGCCTCTGTGTGTGTGTGTGTGTGTGTGTGTGTGTGTGTGTGTGTGTGTGTGTGTGTACTCACCTAGTTGTACTCACCTAGTTGTGTTTGCGGGGGTTGAGCTCTGGCTCTTTGGTCCCGCCTCTCAACCGTCAATCAACAGGTGTACAGATTCCTGAGCCTATCGGGCTCTGTCATATCTACACTTGAAACTGTGTATGGAGTGAGCCTCCACCACATCACCCCCTAATGCATTCCATTTGTCAACCACTCTGACACTAAAAAAGTTCTTTCTAATATCTCTGTGGCTCATTTGGGCACTCAGTTTCCACCTGTGTCCCCTTGTGCGTGTTCCCCTTGTGTTAAATAGACTGTCTTTATCTACCCTATCAATCCCCTTCAGAATCTTGAATGTGGTGATCATGTCCCCCCTAACTCTTCTGTCTTCCAGCGAAGTGAGGTTTAATTCCCGTAGTCTCTCCTCGTAGCTCATACCTCTCAGCTCGGGTACTAGTCTGGTGGCAAACCTTTGAACCTTTTCCAGTTTAGTCTTATCCTTGACTAGATATGGACTCCATGCTGGGGCTGCATACTCCAGGATTGGCCTGACATATGTGGTATACAAAGTTCTGAATGATTCTTTACACAAGTTTCTGAATGCCGTTCGTATGTTGGCCAGCCTGGCATATGCCGCTGATGTTATCCGCTTGATATGTGCTGCAGGAGACAGGTCTGGCGTGATATCAACCCCCAAGTCTTTTTCCTTCTCTGACTCCTGAAGAATTTCCTCTCCCAGATGATACCTTGTGTGTGTGTGTGTGTGTACTCACCTATATGTACTCACCTATATGTGCTTGCAGGATCGAGCATTGACTCTTGGATCCCGCCTTTCTAGCTATCGGTTGTTTACAGCAATGACTCCTGTCCCATTTCCCTATCATACCTAGTTTTAAAAGTATGAATAGTATTTGCTTCCACAACCTGTTCCCCAAGTGCATTCCATTTTTCTACTACTCTCACGCTAAAAGAAAACTTCCTAACATCTCTGTGACTCATCTGAGTTTCCAGTTTCCACCCATGTCCCCTCGTTCTGTTATTATTACGTGTGAACATTTCATCTATTTCCACTTTGTCAATTCCCCTGAGTATTTTATATGTCCCTATCATATCTCCTCTCTCCCTTCTTTTCTCTAGTGTCGTAAGGTTCAGTTCCTTCAGCCGCTCTTCATATCCCATCCCTCGTAGCTCTGGGACAAGCCTCGTCGCAAACCTCTGAACCTTCTCCAGTTTCTTTATGTGTTTCTTCAGGTGGGGGCTCCATGATGGCGCGGCATACTCTAAGACGGGTCTCACGTAGGCAGTGTAAAGCGCCCTAAAAGCTTCCTCATTTAGGTTTCTGAATGAAGTTCTAATTTTCGCCAGTGTAGAGTACGCTGCTGTCGTTATCCTATTTATATGTGCCTCAGGAGTTAGATTAGGTGTCACATCCACTCCCAGGTCTCTTTCTCGAAACGTTACAGGTCGGCTGTTCCCCTTCATTGTGTACTGTCCCTTTGGTCTCCTGTCACCTGATCCCATTTCCATAACTTTACATTTACTGGTGTTAAACTCCAGTAGCCATTTCCCTGACCATCTCTGCAGCCTGTTTAAGTCCTCTTGGAGGATCCTACAATCCTCGTCTGTCACAACTCTTCTCATTAATTTTGCGTCATCTGCAAACATTGACATGTATGATTCCACTCCTGTAAACATATCATTTACGTAAATTAGAAAGAGGATTGGTCCCAGCACCGATCCTTGAGGTACTCCACTTGTTACTGTTCGCCAGTCCGACTTTTCGCCCCTTACCATTACCCTCTGGCTCCTTCCTGTTAGGTAGTTCTTCACCCATACTAGGGCTTTTCCGCTTACTCCTGCCTGCCTCTCAAGTTTGTATAGCAGTCTCATGTGCGGTACCGTATCAAAGGCCTTTTGGCAGTCAAGAAATATGCAGTCTGCCCAGCCTTCTCTGTCCTGCCTTATCCTTGTTACTTTATCATAGAATTCTAAAAGGTTTGTTAGGCATGATTTCCCTGTCCAGAACCCATGTTGGTGCTTGTTTACAAACCCAATGCTCTCCAGGTGCTCAACAAGTCTTAGCCTAATTATTCTTTCAAGAATTTTGCAGGGGATGCTTGTCAGTGATACGGGTCTGTAGTTAAGTGCCTCCTCCCTATCACCCTTTTTGAAAATCGGTACGACATTTGCCTCCTTCCAGCAACTGGGCAATTCTCCCGACATAAGTGACTCATTAAAGATCATTGCCAGAGGCACGCTGAGAGCCTGCGCTGCCTCTTTGAGTATCCACGGTGATACTTTGTCTGGTCCAACAGCTTTATTTGCATCCAGTGTTGTCAACTGTTTCATTACATCCTCTGCTGTCACCTCTATATCCGATAGTCTTTCATCTTGGGTAATCTCTTCTAACAATGGGAGCTGCTCAGGCTCGGTTGTGAACACTCCATGGAATTTTGCATTCAGTACCTCGCAGATTTCCTTGTCGCTTTCTGTATATGCCCCTTCTGTTTTCCTCAGTCTTGTCACTTGGTCATTTACCGACATCTTCCTTCTTATATGGCTATGTAGTAATTTTGGTTGCTTTTTCGCTTTGACTGCAATATCGTTCTCATAATTCCTTTCCGACACTCGTCTTATGTTAATGTAATCATTCCTAGCTCTGTTACATCTAATCCTGTTGTCCTCTGTCCTTTGTCTTCTGTACTTCCTCCACTCCCTCCTGCTTCTCACCTTTGCTTCCTGACACTGTCTATTAAACCATGGGTTATTATATTCCCTCCTGCTTTTTTCCTTTATTGTTGGAATAAATCTATCTTCAGCCTCCTTGCATTTCAATATGACTTGGTTCATCATACCTTGCACTGTTTTTCCTCTAAGTTCTTCCTCCCACTGCACTTCTCCCAGGTAGTCCCTTATCCTTCTGTAGTCCCCTTTTCTGTAATCAAGTCTCCTTTCCCGGACCTCTTGTCCTTTGGTCACAATTTTAAGCTCCATCATGTAGTCAAAGACTAGGACACAATGGTCACTAGCTCCTAGTGGTATTTCATGTTCCAACTGCTCGATGTCTTCTACATTCTGAGTGATAATGAGATCTAATAGGCTGGGCGTATCCCCTCCTCTTTCCCTAGTATCTTCTTTCACATGCTGTGTTAGGAAATTCCTGTCAATAACGTCTACCAGCTTCGCTCCCCAGGTCTCCTCCCCGCCATGGGGATTCATCGTTTCCCAATTTATCTCTCCGTGATTTAGGTCCCCCATGACCAGCAGCTTCGCTCTCATTCTATGCGCTAAAGTTGCTGCCCTCTGCAGTTCATCCATACATGTCTTGTTGCTGTCCTCGTACTCCTGCCTGGGCCTTCTACTGTTTGGTGGGGGATTGTAGAGTATCAAGATTACAATCTTCTTCCCATCCACTGTCAGAGTTCCATGTATGAAGCTTGTGCTTTCATTGGTACCCGGATTTTCCAGCTCATCAAACTTCCATTTCCGCTTTATTAGTAGTGCCACTCCTCCTCCCTGTCTCTGTGTCCTTTCTTTTCTTATCACCTGGTACCCCTCTGGAAAGATTGCATCCGAGATCATGCCATTTATTTTAGTTTCCACTATTGCCACTATGTCTGGGTCTGCCTCACTAACTCTTTCTTTTATCTCTTCTGCTTTATTGGCTACCCCATCAGCATTGGTGTACCACCCCTTGAGACTCTTCTTGGAAACTCGGGTGTCAGAGTTCCCCCTTTCACCAGGGGTCTGGGGGGAACTGTGGGGTGTCTGGGGGGCAAGTGGGGGCTGTGGGGGTGAGTGGGGGGGTGCTAGGGGGGTGCCTGGGAGTGCCTGGTAGGCGAATGGGGTCTGGGCATCTAGGGGGGTAGGAAGGGCATAATGGGTCTGAAAGTTAGGGGTCTGAATAGCATAGGGGGGTTGAGAAATAGAGTGAGACTGAGAGTCAGATAGAGGTTGAGAGGTTGGGGGGAAGAGGGATACAGAGGGCGGAGAGCTGAGATGAGAATGGAGCATGGGTGCTGGGAGTGGAAGAGAGGGTATATTAGTTAGGGGGGAATCGGGGGTAGGTGGGGGTTTTGGGGTAGAAGAGGGGAAGAGGGAGATGGGGGAAGGTGTTAGGGGGTCACAAGGTGAGGGGGTTAAATGTGGGCTGTAGGTGCATAGGAGGGGTGAGGGTTGGGTGGGGTTTCGGGGTGAGTGGAAGAGGGGTGCAGTGGAAGCTGGGATGGAGTAGATGGAATTGAAGTCAATGGGGTAGAAGGGGCAGGGGAGTGGGAAGGGGTATTTGGGGAGGGGGGATGGGAAGGTGGGTTTGGGGAGGGCATGGCTTGACCCACTGGGGTCGCTGACAAGTGTGATGTAGCAGGGGCAGGGGAATCGTTGTGGAGGTGCAAATGTGGAAGGGACAGGGGGGTTGTGGGAGGCTGAGGCAGGGGGGATGTATAGGAGGGCTGAGTTGGGGAGGATGCGACCTGGGAGGTGACCTGGGAGGTGCCCTGGGAGGTGACCTGGGATGTGACCTGGGAGGTGAGACTATTTCGGTGTCGTTGTTGCCATCTATTTTTGTGGGTTGTTTGCTCATCTTTCGTCATAAACCTCTCTATAAACACATTGTAATGGGTTTCACTTCCTCTGAGTAAATGCTTGCTCCTCATTATGTACTCCACTGCCTCCTCATTGGAGAATTGCACCAGAACAGGTCTATTCTTGGTACAATTGTAAGGTCCAACCCGTCGATTGATATCCACCTCGCGTTCTGCCATCTCTGCTCCAATACACCTCAATATCTCGTGCAATTCGTATTTTTCTGTTTCTATTCTCTCTTGTCTTGTTGGTGCCCTAGATTCGAATAATCCATGTATTATAATAGACCGTCTCCTCAGTAATTCATTGTCATGCTGGTAGCCTGTCCCCTGGGGATTCCCCATCCCAACCGCAGTCACTAACCCATCCCCCATTACTCCTCTATCCTTAGCCATGCTGCTAATCCTTCCTAATTCGTTTGTGATATGAGCACATTCCCTCTCCCAGTCCTCTCTTCCCTTCCTAATCTCTTCCTGAACATAGAGCATAAATTCTTGTTTCTGCCTCTCTACCGCATCCTGTATTTGCTGAAATACCTCACTTTTAATCCCCTGGATTAGATCCTCCAACCAATCACTCCTTCTCTCTACAAATTTCCCTATTAATTTGTCTATAAATCTGTCCTCCTCCTCATCCCTGCTGGTGATTGACCTTGAACCCCTTCTAGTCATTGCAGTAACAATCTAGCCAAAAAGGCGCTCCTCAATACCTTGCACAATCTGCCAACACAATAGGTGAGTGAATCTCCAATCGTCGTCCCACGTGGTGATAGAAGGGTTGCTGCGAGGTGAGGTCACGCGGTCAGAGGTCGGTGATGTCTGCTGCTTCCACACTGCACAGTATTTCCTCACTATTTTGAATTACGCTAATTAAACTGTTTTTCTTCACTACCTTATGGCTCTGGTCAAAACCCAAGGTTTTTTCATTCACTTGTACATTCACTTATAGTCTTTTTCACTTCGAAGTTGCCTGATTACCCCTCCCACTCCACTAGTGACCCAGGAGCTCCCAACCCACGTCCACCCAACACGATGGTCACAAGACAAGTGTGTGTGTGTGTGTGTGTGTGTGTGTGTGTGTGTGTGTGTGTGTGTGTGTGTGTGTGTGTGTGTGTGTGTGAGTGTGTATGTGTTTGTGTGTGTGTGTACTCACCTAGTTGTGATTGTGGGGGTTGAGCTCTAGCTCTTTGGTCCCGCCTCTAAACCGGCAATCAACAGGTGTACAGATTCCTGAGGCTATTGGGCTCTATCATATCTATACTTGGAACTGTGTATGGAATCAGTCTCCACCACATCACCTCCTAATGCATTCCATTTGTCAACCACTCTGACACTAAAAAAGTTCTTTCTAATATCTCTGTGGCTCATTTCGGCGCTCAGTTTCCACCTGTGTCCCTTAGTGCATGTGCCCCTTGTGTTAAATAGCCTGTCTTTATCTACCCTATCAATTCCCATGAGAATCTTGAATGTGGTGATCATGTCCCCCCTAACTCTTCTGTCTTCCAGCCAAGTGAGGTTTAATTCCCGTAGTCTCTCCTCATAGCTCATACCTCTCAGCTCGGGTACTAGTCTGGTGGCAAACTTTTGAACCTTTTCCAGTTTAGTCTTATCCTTGACTAGATATGGACTCCATGCTGGGGCTGCATACTACAGGATAGGCCTGACATATGTGGTATACAAAGTTCTAAATGATTCTTTACACAAGTTTCTGAATGCCGTTCGTATGTTGGCCAGCCTGGCATATGCCGCTGATGTTATCCTCTTCATATGGGCTGCAGGAGACAGGTCTGGCGTGATATCAACTCCCAAGTCTTTTTCTTTCTCTGACTCCTGAAGAATTTCCTCTCCCAGATGATACCTTGTATTTGGCCTCCTGCTCCCTACACCTATCTTCATTACATTACATTTGGTTGGGTTAAACTCTAACAACCATTTGTTCGACCATTCCTTCAGTTTGTCTAGGTCTTCTTGAAGCCTCAAACAGTCCTCTTCAGTCTTAATCCTTCTCATAATTTTGGCATCGTCAGCAAACATTAAGAGAAATGAATCTATACCCTCCGGGAGATCATTTACATATATCAGAAACAAGATAGGACCGAGTACAGAGCCCTATGGGACTCCACTAGTGACTTCACGCCAATCGGAGGTCACCGTAACTCTCTGCTTCCTATTGCTTAGATACTCCCTTATCCACTGGAGCACCTTACCAGCTATACCTGCCTGTCTCCAGCTTATGTACCAGCCTCTTATGCGGTACTGTGCCAAAGGCTTTCCGACAATCCAAGAAAATGCAGTCCACCCAGGCCTCTCTTTCATGCTTAATCTGTGTCACCTGGTCGTAGAATTCTATTAAGCCTGTAAGGCAAGATTTACCCTCCCTGAACCCATGTAGGCGATTTGTCACGAAGTCCCTTCTCTCTAGATGTGCTACCAGTTTTTTTCTCACGATCTTCTCCATCACCTTGCATGGTATACAAGTCAAGGACACTGGCCTGTAGTTCAGTGCCTCTTGCCTGTCGCCCTTTTTGTATATTGGGACCACATTCACCGTCTTCCATATTTCTGGTAGGTCTCCCGTCTCCATTGACTTACTATACACTATTGAGAGTGGCCAGCAAAGTGCCTCTGCACACTCTTTCAGTACCCATTACGAGATCCCATCTGGACCAAGAGCCTTTCTAACATCCAGATCCAGCAGGTGTCTCTTGACCTCCTCTCTCGTAATTTTGAACTCTTCCAAGGCCGCCTGGTTTACTTCCCTTTCTCCTAGCACAGTGACCTCACCTTGTTCTGTTGTGAAGACCTCTTGGAACCTCTTGTTCAGTTCATCACACACCTCTTTGTCATTCTCTGTATACCTCTCCTCGCCTGTTCTAAGTATCTCTACCTGTTCTTTCACTGTTGTTTTCCTTCTGTTGTGACTGTGGAGTAGCTCTGGTTCGGTCTTGGCTTTGTTTGCTATATCATTGTCAAAACTTTTCTCTGCTTCTCTTCTCACCCTGACAGACTCATTCATGGTTCTCTGGTATATTTCTCTGCTTTCTGGTGTTCTGTTATTCCGGAAGTTCCTCCACGCCCTTTTGTTCAGTTTTTTTGCTTCCATACATGCCCTATTATACCATGGATTCTTCTTTTGCTTCTCGGATTTTTCCTTGTGGGCCGGGATGTATCTGCTTACCTCCTCCTGACACTTTTGGGTGACGTAGTCCATTATATCTTGTACAGACTTAGCTCTGAGGTCTGTGTCTATTATAGACTGTGGGTTGGTTGGTGTTGTCGTCGTCGATCCTTCTCTATGGACAACCCAACCCACAACTCGGCAGAGTGCTTATACTAGGAGATCACCCTTGGCGCTTCTGGCTCTTGGAGAGGGGCTCAACGTCACACGTTTAGGGGATGCGGCTCCAACACTTAGCCTCGTTGTCACGTGCACACACCCACTCGAGCCGCTGTGACTCCCCACTCTCTCCTTATGAGATATGATCTCCTCAATCCCCTATGACTTACTAGTATTACCTCTTACCCTGTCCACAGCAGTGGTTCTTGGTTCTTTCTCTCTCTCTCTCCTTCTTCACTACTTCCTGGGAAGCCTCACTAGGACAAGGGCAAACACCAGCAAATTGTGACACATTTACTGGACAAAGCACATACACGATACATACACACATATAATAATAATGAATCCTATACTCTATAATATCACAATCAGGTTGCACTCCAACACCATCAGAACTCTATTATCAGCTTATCAAGTGGTATCCTATCTCCTGGTTCACCACCTGATACTATTAACCTCTTCAAGTTGGTCAAGCCTACATACACTGTTGCACTATCAGCAAGATAACATATATATATAGAAAATCAGCATTTGAATGCAATAACATATACCAGTATAAATGTTCATTGATACTTCAGTATAAAAAACTCCTTGACGTAAGAATGCCAACAGTCACTCACCTCTCACTGCGTCTTGCACGCTACTGACAACCAAACACTATCAACTCCCTACAAGTAATCCACCAGAACTTCCCCTTCCACCTCTGGAAGTTCACAACCCTAATATCCTTAGGTTCTTCCGGGCTTCACTACCAGGATCCTCTGCAGCTCCTCCAGGCTGCTATCATGAAGTTTCCTTGAGTAACTACGGTGCTTCACCCTTCTGCTAGGTTCCTCCACAGCTCTCTTGGCTGCTACACCATGAAGTTTCCCCGAGCAACTATGGTGCTTCTCCACCTCTGCAGAAGCACGTGACACTCCTCTTCACTGCTGCTTCTCCTCACAGCTCGAGGTCCTCTGCTCCGCTACCTTGGAGTCTCATCAGCTACTTCATCTGCTGGCTTCGAAGTTCTCAGCAACTTCTTCCCCAAAGAACAAACCTGCAACCCATCGACACTCCAATAAAATGTTCCCCTTTAACACATAAACAAAAAATATTCACACAATATGTTTGCCTCAAACCTCTATCTGTTCTCTACATACAGTGAGAGTGGACTCCCCCGTTTTGGGCGGGTCCATACTCCACCTCGCCTGGCGGCGGTCCTCACTCGCTGGGAGGGTCTTCCTCCGTCAAGAGCCAGGCTCCCTCAGTCGTCCGCCAGCGCTCAGAGGGGGCGGACGTCGCTCCGTGCTCCTCCCTCTCCTATTTCAGGCTTTCTGCCTTATTAAAACATGTCTAACTTATAAATAAACATCGCTACTGTCGCTGGGCACACGACCAACTATAAGCAATCACTATGAACTGGCGTATATCGTGCTTACCACAGATTAACTGGTCGAGGGTGCTTTCCCTCTGACGGCGTCTGGTCAGGGCGCTCCACACAGCCCACGAAAATGCCTCTGAGTAGCTTATTAACTCTGCTCGTCGACCAGGACTTGATACCACAACGTTCCCAGCTCGGTTCCACAGCTGGCACGTCTACACACTTCTCTTCTCTTCGAGATATATCACTAGGGGTTCCCTTCTGGCGGGAGCTCACGGAGCGCAGCTTTCCCCTGCGATGTCTGGCACTCAAGTGAGGTCAAGGTCCTCCGGAAGCGAGCCTCACGCCTCCAGCATAATGTCCACATCTCCTAGCCAGTCATTTATCTATTTCCTTACTTACTGCCCATAATCTTAAATTGTTTTACATATCCAACCAGCCATTTTACATATGGGTTATCACCTCAATATTTGTTAGACCTTCTAATCAGGTCAGGCTTGCTGAATAACTCTCAAGAAGGGAGACTCGTTTCTCCTGCAGGCTGAGATCATAACACTCCCCTCCCCTTATTTTTGAGAGTTATTCCAGTGGCAAAGCTCGGGATAATACATCCGCCACCACACTGTCTCGTTCTTCAACCGATATACTCTCTTAGGAGTCTACAATTAATTCGTTGCACCTTGCAACATCCGGCTCACAACTCTCCAGAAACATGGTCTTCTCACAAACGATTTGACTTCTCTGGCACCTCTTGGCTAGGCTGTCCCCCTTGGACGCCTGCAATCCATTGGTCCACTCTACTTACTGTCTCCACCCTCCGTTTCCTCGTCTTCTTCTCTTCACGTCCAGAGTCAGACATCTGCTGTCTGTACCTCCTCTGTCGTCTTCACACTTCCATCTACTGCCATTATACTTTCGTCTCCTGTCATCATACTTCACTCCCTCGTCTTCACCGACGCTCCTCCCTTTCGTCTCCTCATATATCCGAGACCTCATCCTGTTTGACTTCCATCGAGTCCTTGGCTTTCTTCTATCCATCCATGCTTGCATCATCATCCTCTTCCCACACTTTTCACCTCTATACAACTCCATTTCTTCTCCTTCAACTCTTCTTCGTTCCCTAAAAGTTTCTTCGGGCACTGTACTACCACTAACAGCACTCGACTGTACATGTCGCTTTACCTCTCCTTGTGTGCTCGTAAGCATCTCTCCACACATACTGTCTCTTCTCCTTTCATTTCCTCGGTTATTACTCTTCTTCACTATCTCTCCTCCACGTTGTCTGTGAAACATGTCAACTCTTGACATCTCAAACAACTTAACTCCACTATCCCTATGCCTCTGTGCTCGTGGACCACTTGACGCTCTATTTCCGTCCTCAGTATGTCCACATCTTTCCTCATTCCTACTCAGCACAGTTGCATTCACCTTCCGACTCTTAATTTCAGCAGTCTGGGCTCTACTCAGGTCCGCTCTCTTCACATGATTCTTCTTCGGCTGGGTCATCCTCACTTTTGACCTCACCAAGACTTCATTTTCCTGGGCTGGACCTTCATCAAATAGCCGTGCTATATCTACATCGATCTCTTCCACCGGCTGAATCGACACTGTCTCACCTTCTCCAGTGTCTTCCTCGTCGGCCACTTCTGCCTTCGTCACTACCGAGACAGGGTACTCAATGGCTTGGCGGTCTCCTGACGCATCTCCTCGGATGTCAGTCAGGTTCACACTCTCAGGTGTCCCACCCGTGCCGTGGCCTTCTGGGCACTCCTCTGGCACAGTCTCCGCCATGACTCTTGTCAACACCTTTGTCCCGCACAAGTCATTCCCCAGGATCATTTGGACTCCTGGAATAGGTATGTCGGGGCAAACTCCCAACATCACCTCCGCCGACACATATTCCGACCTTAGCTGGACAGTACAAACGGGCATGTCACTTTCAGACAATAACCCATATACTTTCATCTTCCCACTGCCAGCTAACCGTCGATCATTCCCAATCAGGCTTCTCGCAATCAAGCACTGATTAACTCCGGTATCCCTTAAGATACCAACTTCTACCTCAGGTTGGCCTCTTATACTGATCCAACCTTTGCTCATGAACGGTCTATACCTCTCGTTCACTAAGTTCGCTCTCTGTGGTTTGTCTTGGAACACATTAGTATATTTACTTTGGGGGTCACACATGGCCAGGGTCACAACTCTATTGCCCTGCCGACAATCTCGCATCACGAGACCCAATCCGTTACAATTGTAACATCTCATCTGGGAAAATTCTCTTCTATATGTACCAGAGTAGCTCTGACTCTGCCCACTCGCATGAGAATTCCTCGGGCCAGGTACACTACCTGCACTCTGTGGGGTTTTACTGGACTCTTGATTTCCAGGATAACGATTAGTTTCTCGTTTAGCTCCTCCATCTTCACTTTCAGATGAAGTGCGCGACCTACTCTTCTGAGTTTTAGGGTACTTACTTTTATGTGCCCATTTATCAAAATTTTTCTCACCCCAGACTCTTCTGGGTCTCTCATAATTTCTTCCTCCCCAGACTCCATTGGATCTGCAATTGCTGCGTCTCGCCTCGCTTCTCACTCTGTTCTCCCTCAAGCTATTGTATGCTTCAGTAATCATATCTGCCCTATCTGCGGCATCTTTCACCTCCATTATCCCTGCTTCTTGGATCTTGAACTTTGTTTCGGGATGCATCATCTCCAAGAACTTCTCCATGACCATCAGTTGCTTCAGGTCAGCGTAAGATCCAACTCTAGCAGCCTCAGTCCACTTCTGGAATCGTCTTTCCAGATCTCTTGCTGTCTCAGCAAACGTACATGCTCCAACTTTCACCATCTCTCTGAAACGCTTTCTATAAGCTTCTGGGGTTAACTGAAACGAACTCAATATGCTGCTCTTTACCGTGGCATAATCCTGGCACTCTTCCAGTGACAATTGGGTGTATGCCTCCCTGGCTGCACCGGTCAATCTTAACTGGACCAGCTGGGCCCATTCCTCCTGTGGCCACTCCTTGATACTGGCTACTTTCTCAAAATGCTCGAAGAAGCTCTCTGCCTCTTCGGGCACAAACAAGGGAATGTCCTTCTCCCTAACCCTAACATCTGGTGGGTGTGATACCTGGGTGGTGCTCTCTGGCAACCCATGTTCAATCCTTTGCTCAGCCAAGGTTCTATTCGCTTCTATCTGCATTTGTTTTGTTCTCTCTTTTTCTTTTTCGACCTGGGCTCTTTCTTTTTCGACCTGGGCTTTTTCTTTTTCTTTCTCCTGTTCCAACTCCAGTTCTCTTACTCTGGTTTTCTCTTTTTCTATTTCCAGTCTGGTTTTCTCTTTTTCCTTCTCGGCTTCATTTTTCATCTGGAGTTCCAATTTCATCTTTTCCAGCTGGAACTGTCTCTCCTCACGCTGCATCTGGAGCTCTAACTGGAATCTCTCCAAGCTCCTATTTCGGCTACTCCTACTACTGCGGCTACTCTTGCTGCTCCTACTCGATCCCTGGGATCTCACTTCATCCTGCCCATCATCCTCCTTTCCACTTTCAGCTCCTTTCTGGGCTCCTTGTTCTGCCGCTTCATTTTTGGCTCTTAACTGCCTCAGGATCTCATCCTTCATCCCAGCTACTTTAGATGCTTTCAACCTGATGCCACATTTTTCTGCTATTTGTTTCAATTGATCCCTCGTGCAACCTTCCAAGTCCTCAGGCTTGCCTGACTCCACAAATGCTTGCACCTTATCCATCTTGTCCTGTGAGTCTTCCCAAGAGAGAGAGTATACACCTGCGGTCACACAGTTTATCTCAGCAGGGGTGTACAAATCCACTCTTGGACAAGGTGTGGGTGTGTCAGTTCACTCTCCCGGACAGGCCCCCAATTTATTATAGACTGTGGGTTGGTTGGTGTTGTCGTCGTCGATCCTTCTCTATGGACAACCCAACCCACAACTCGGCAGAGTGCTTATACTAGGAGATCACCCTTGGCGCTTCTGGCTCTTGGAGAGGGGCTCAACGTCACACGTTTAGGGGATGCGGCTCCAACACTTAGCCTCGTTGTCACGTGCACACACCCACTCGAGCCGCTGTGACTCCCCACTCTCTCCTTATGAGATATGATCTCCTCAATCCCCTATGACTTACTAGTATTACCTCTTACCCTGTCCACAGCAGTGGTTCTTGGTTCTTTCTCTCTCTCTCTCCTTCTTCACTACTTCCTGGGAAGCCTCACTAGGACAAGGGCAAACACCAGCAAATTGTGACACATTTACTGGACAAAGCACATACACGATACATACACACATATAATAATAATGAATCCTATACTCTATAATATCACAATCAGGTTGCACTCCAACACCATCAGAACTCTATTATCAGCTTATCAAGTGGTATCCTATCTCCTGGTTCACCACCTGATACTATTAACCTCCTCAAGTTGGTCAAGCCTACATACACTGTTGCACTATCAGCAAGATAACATATATATATATAGAAAATCAGCATTTGAATGCAATAACATATACCAGTATAAATGTTCATTGATACTTCAGTATAAAAAACTCCTTGACGTAAGAATGCCAACAGTCACTCACCTCTCACTGCGTCTTGCACGCTACTGACAACCAAACACAATCAACTCCCTACAAGTAATCCACCAGAACTTCCCCTTCCACCTCTGGAAGTTCACAACCCTAATATCCTTAGGTTCTTCCGGGCTTCACTACCAGGATCCTCTGCAGCTCCTCCAGGCTGCTATCATGAAGTTTCCTTGAGTAACTACGGTGCTTCACCCTTCTGCTAGGTTCCTCCACAGCTCTCTTGGCTGCTACACCATGAAGTTTCCCCGAGCAACTATGGTGCTTCTCCACCTCTGCAGAAGCACGTGACACTCCTCTTCACTGCTGCTTCTCCTCACAGCTCGAGGTCCTCTGCTCCGCTACCTTGGAGTCTCATCAGCTACTTCATCTGCTGGCTTCAAAGTTCTCAGCAACTTCTTCCCCAAAGAACAAACCTGCAACCCATCGACACTCCAATAAAATGTTCCCCTTTAACACATAAACAAAAAATATTCACACAATATGTTTGCCTCAAACCTCTATCTGTTCTCTACATACAGTGAGAGTGGACTCCCCCGTTTTGGGCGGGTCCATACTCCACCTCGCCTGGCGGCGGTCCTCACTCGCTGGGAGGGTCTTCCTCCGTCAAGAGCCAGGCTCCCTCAGTCGTCCGCCAGCGCTCAGAGGGGGCGGACGTCGCTCCGTGCTCCTCCCTCTCCTATTTCAGGCTTTCTGCCTTATTAAAACATGTCTAACTTATAAATAAACATCGCTACTGTCGCTGGGCACACGACCAACTATAAGCAATCACTATGAACTGGCGTATATCGTGCTTACCACAGATTAACTGGTCGAGGGTGCTTTCCCTCTGACGGCGTCTGGTCAGGGCGCTCCACACAGCCCACGAAAATGCCTCTGAGTAGCTTATTAACTCTGCTCGTCGACCAGGACTTGATACCACAACGTTCCCAGCTCGGTTCCATAGCTGGCACGTCTACACACTTCTCTTCTCTTCGAGATATATCACTAGGGGTTCCCTTCTGGCGGGAGCTCACGGAGCGCAGCTTTCCCCTGCGATGTCTGGCACTCAAGTGAGGTCAAGGTCCTCCGGAAGCGAGCCTCACGCCTCCAGCAAAATGTCCACATCTCCTAGCCAGTCATTTATCTATTTCCTTACTTACTGCCCATAATCTTAAATTGTTTTACATATCCAACCAGCCATTTTACATATGGGTTATCACCTCAATATTTGTTAGACCTTCTAATCAGGTCAGGCTTGCTGAATAACTCTCAAGAAGGGAGACTCGTTTCTCCTGCAGGCTGAGATCATAACAGTGTCCCAAGGTATTTCCCTTAGGAAGCTTCTCATCTCCTAATAATTTCCCTTTCGGTATGCCAGCCTTTTGTTTCCTAGTTCTTTTTCGGGGGGGATAATTTCAATAAGTTCAATACACTGTGATCACTCATTCCCAAGGGCGCTTCCATCTTAACTTCCCTTATATCCCACTCATTTAGGGTAAATATCAGATCAAGCATTGCTGGTTCATCCTCTCCTCTCATTGTTGTTGGATCCTTGATGTGCTGGCTTAGAAAGTTTCTTGTTGCCACATCCAGCAGCTTAGCTCTCCATGTTTCTGGTCCTCCATGCGGGTCTTTGTTCTCCCAATCTATCTTCCCATGGTTGAAGTCTCCCATAATTAGTAGTCCAGATCCATTCCTGCTAGCAACAGAAGCTGCTCTCTCTATTATGTTAATGGTGGCCATATTGTTGCTATCATATTCCTGTCTGGGTCTTCTGTCATTTGGTGGTGGATTATATATACTACGACTATATTTTTTTGCCCTCCAGTTGTTATTTTTCCTATTATGTAGTCACTGAAACCTTCATATCCATGAACAACCAACTCCTCAAAATCCCAGCCTTTTCTTACCAGCAGGGTTACACGTCACCACCACACCAGTGTGTGTGTGTGTGTGTTTGTGTGTGTGTGTTTGTGTGTGTGTGTGTGTGTGTTTGTGTGTGTGTGTGTGTGTGTGTGTGTGTGTGTGTGTGTGTGTGTGTGTGTGTTTGTGTGTGTGTGTGTGTGTGTGTGTGTGTGTGTGTGTGTGTGTGTGTGTATACTCACCAATTTGTACTTACCTATTTGTGTCTGCAGGATCGAGCATTGACTCTTAGATCCCGCCTTTCGAGCCCTCGGTTGTTTACAGCAATGACCCCGGTCCTATTTCCCTATCATATCTAATTTTAAAATTATGAATAGAATTTGCTTCCAAAATCTGCTCCTTAAGTGCAATCCATTTTTCCACTACTCTCAAGCTAAAAGAAAACTTCCTAACATCTCTGTGACTCATCTGAGTTACCAGCTTCCATCCATGTCCCCTCGTTCTGTTACTATTCCGTGTGAACATTTCGTCTATGTCCATTCTGTCAAACCCCCTGAGTATTGCCAGTGTAGAGTATGCTGCTGTCGTTATCCTATTTATATGTGTTTACTAGTTGTGTTTTTTACGGGGGTTGAGCTTTTGCTCTTTCGGCCTGCCTCTCAACTGTCAATCAACTGTTTACTAACTACTTTTTTTTTTTTCACACCACACACACACACACACACCCCAGGAAGCAGCCCGTGACAGCTGACTAACTCCCAGGTACCTATTTACTGCTAGGTAACAGGGGCACTTAGGGTGAAAGAAACTTTGCCCATTTGTTTCTGCCTCGTGCGGGAATCGAACCTGCGCCACAGAATTACGAGTCGTGTGCGCTATCCACCAGGCTACGAGGCCCCCTTGCCTCAGGAAATATGTTAGGTGCAACGTCCACGCCCAGGTCTCTTTCTCGCGTCGTCACAAGTAAGCAGATCCCCCTTTATTGTGTACTGTCCCTTTGGTCTCCTGTCACCTAGTCCCATTCCTATAACTTTACATTTGCTCGTGTTGAGCTCCAGTAGCCATTTCTCTGACCATCTCGGCCACCTGTTCAAGTCCTCTTGGAGGATCCTACAATCCTCATCTGTCACAACTCTTCTCATAAACTTTGCGTCACCAGCGAATATCTACATGTATGACTCTACTCCTGTAAACATGACGTTAACATATATTAGAAATAGGATTGGTCCCAGCATCGATCCTTGAGGTAATCCACTCGTTACTATTCGCCAGTCCGACTTCTCGTCCCTTACCATAACTCTTTGGCTTCTTCCTGTTAGGTAGTTCCTTATCCATGCATGGGCCTTTCCTCCCACCCCTGCCTGCTTCTCGAGTTTGAACAGCAGTCTCATGTGCGGCACTGTATCAAAGGCTTTTTGGCAGTCCAGAAATATGCAGTTTGCCCAACCTCTCTGTCCTGTCTTATCCTTGTTATTTTATCATTGAATTCCAAAATGTTTGTTAGGCACGATTTCCCTTTCTAGAACCCATGTTGATGTTTGTTCACAAACCTAACGTTCTTCAGGTGTGCAACCAGTTGTAGCCTAATTATTCTTTCAAGAATTTTACAGGAGATGCTTGTCAGTGATACAGGTATATAGTTAAGTACCTCCTCCCCTATCACCTTTCTTGAAAATCGGTACAACATTTGCCCTCTTCCAGCAATTGGGCAATTCTCCCGAAATAAGTGATTCATTTAAGATCCTTGCCAGAGGCACGCTGAGGGCCTACGCTGGCTCTTTTAGTATCCACGGTGATACTTGTCGGGTCGAACCGCTTTAGTTGCATCCAGTGTTGTCAACTGTTTCATTTCCTCCTCTGCTGCCACCTCTATATCTGATAGTCTTTCATCTTGGGTAATCTCTTTTAAGAATGGGACCTGCTCAGGCTCGGGTGTGAACACTCCATGGAAACTGGCATTCAGTGCCTTGCAGATTTCCTTGTCACTTTCTGAATATGCCCCTCTGTTTTCCTTAGCCTTATCACTTGGTCGTTCACCGATATTTTTCTTCTTATATGGCTGTGTACTAATTTAGGTTGCTTTTTCGCTTTGATCGCAATATCGTTCTCATAGATTCTTTCCGATGTTCTTCATATGTTATGTAGTCGTTCCTAGCTCTGTTACATCTGATCTTGTTGTCCTCTGTCCTTTGTCTTCTGTACTTCCTCCACTCCCGCCTGCTGGCCATTTTTGATACCTGACACTGTCTATTAAACCATGGGTTATTATATTCCCTCGTACTTTTCCCTTTACTATTGGTATAAATCTCTCTTCGGCCGCCTGGCATTTCTGTATGACTAGGTCTCATATCTTGGGCTGTTTTTTCTCTAATTTCTTCCTCCCACTGCACTGCTCCCAGATAGTCCCTTGTCCTCCTGTAGTCCACTTTCCTGTATTCAACTCTCCTTTCCCAGACCTTTTGTCCCTTGGTCACAAGTTTGAATTCCATCATGTAGTCAAAGACGAGGACTCAATGGTCGGTGGCCCCTAGAGGTATTTCATGTTCCAAATTCTTGATGTCTAATATATTCTGGGTGAAAATCAGGTCTAATAGGCTCGGTGCATCTCCTCCTCTTTCCCTTGTGTCTTCCTTCACATGTTGTGTTAGGAAATTCCTGTCTATAACATCTACTAACTTTGCTCCCCACTTTTCGTCCCCTCCATGGGGATTCCCTGATTCCCAATTTATCTCTCAATGATTTAGGTCCCCCATGACCAGTAGTTTCGCACTCATTCTGTGAACTAATGTTGCTGCCTTCTGTAGTTCATCTATGCAAGCCTTGTTGTTGTCATCATACTCCTGCCTGGGTCTTCTACAGTTTGATGCAGGATTGTAGATTACCAAATTCACAATCTTCCTCCCATCTGCTGTCAGAGTTCCATGTATGGAACTTGTGCTCTCAATGGTAACCCGATTACACAGGTCTTCATACTTCCATTTCCGCATTATTAGGAGTGCCACTCCCACCCCCCCCCCCCTCCCTGTCTCTGTGTCCTCTCTTTTCTTTTCTCCTCCCTTGGTAGCCCTCTGGAAAGATTGCATCCAAGATCATGTCATTTATTTTAATTTCTACTATTGCAACTTTGTCAGGATCTGCCTCACTAACTCTTTCTTTTATCTCTTCTGCTTTATTAGATACCCAATCAGCATTGGTGTACCATTGAGATTCTTCATGGAAACTCCGGTACCAGAGTTCGCCCGTTCTCTGGGGATCTAGGGGGATCTGGGGGGGGATGTCTGGGGGGAGGGGTGTTTGGAGGGTGAATGGTGGTTGGGGGATCTGGGGGGGGGGGAATGGGCTCTGTAGGAGTGTCTGGGGGTGAATGGGCTCTGTAGGGGGTGCTTGGAGGGCTGGGCATCTAGGAAGGAAGGTAGGTAGGAAGGTCTGGGGTAGGCCCTGGGTAGGTAGGTATTGGGTAGGAAGGGCATACTGGGTCTGAAGATTAGGGAGGGTCTGAGAGGCATAGGGAGATTGAGAGGTAGCGTGAGGTTGAGAGTCAGATTGAGGTTGAGATGTTGGGGGGGGGGGTGGAAGAAGGATAGAGGGAGTGGGGGGAAGAGGAAAGACTGGAGCATGGATAGTGAGAGTGGAAGAGAGGTTGTATTAGTCAGGGGGAACTCAGGGGTAGGTGTGGGCATTGGAGCAGAAGGGAGGAAGAGGGAAATAGAGAAGGAGGTGAGGGGGGTCCCCCCATACCCCACGGGGGGTCCACGTGACCTCCCTCGCAAGGGGAGGGGGTCACATGGAAGGAGAGAGGCTAAGGAGGGGTGAGGGCTGGGCGGATTTTGGGGGTTGAGGGGATGAGGGGGTGGGCGGGTTTTGGGGGTGGAGGGGATGATGGTTGGGGGGGTTGGGGGGTTGAGGGGATGAGGGGTTCCTTGGAATGTGGGATGAAGCAGATGGATTTGAATGCAATGGGGTCAGGGAGGTATTGGGGAGATAAGCAGGGGCTGGGGATGGGAGGGCTGATTTGGGGAGGGCTTGACCTGGAAAGCAAGTGTGAGCTGGTTAGCACGGGGTGAGTTAGCACTGGGGTGGGTAACTATGTCCGAATGGGAAGAGTTGTGTTGTGGAGGTTGGCTCGCCCTGTGGGCTATCTGTTCATCTTTTGTCATGTATCTGTCAATATACATGTTGTAATAGTTTCCGCTCCCTCTGAATAAGAGTACTGCCTCTTCGTTAGTGAACTGTACCAGTACAGGTCGTTTCTTGTTACAGTTGTAAGCCCCAATGCAGCGATGAATTTCCACTTCACTCCCCACCATCTCGGCTCTAATATCTCTCAAGATCCCCTGTAACTCAAAATTTCAATCGCCATCCTTTCCAGCCTTGGCTTCGAGTAACCCATGAATTATGATTGACCTCCTCTTCAGTGAAACGCTGTCATGCTGGTCGCCCTTCCCCCTGGACAATCCCCATCCCTCCCACACTCGCTCCTCCATCCCCCACTACAACCCCTTCCCTTGCCAATGCTTCCCTTATTCCTGCCAAATTCCGTTGCAAGCCTTGTTATTTCACTTTCCCATGCTACTCTGCTCTTTTTTTATTTTTTCTTGAATATAGTCAATAAAAACTAGTTTTTATCTTTGAACTTTTTCCAGTAAAGATTTCACTTTTAATCCCATGGATTAGATCTTCTATCCAAACATCCCTCTTCTCTACAAATTTTCCAATCATTTTCTCTACAAATCTATCCTCTTCTTCAATCATAATACTGCTGGTCCTAGACGCCCTTCCTGATCTAGTCATTGCTATAATCCAACCTTACCCACAGGGGTTCCAAGTACCTTGCCGACCTGCTAACACAATATAGGTGAGTGAGTCTCAGAGCGTCTCCCCGTGCAGTGTAGAAAGGGTTGGTGCCGGGGTGAGGTCATGTCGGTCCCAGTTTGAGGCTATGAGGTCTCACATTCAGTGTGGGGTTTGCTCCACTCTTCACACTCCCACAATGCGTTCAAAACCTATTTTCAATTACACTATTTCTACTGTTTTTCTTCACTACCTTATGGTTTTAGTCAAAATCCAAGTCTTTCATTCACTCTTATACACTTTTTCACTTCGAAGTAGCCTGATTCTCCCTCCTACTTCACAAGTGTCCCAGGAGCTCCCAATCCACTTCCATCCAACACGACAGTCCCAATACAACTGTTGTGTGTGTGTGTGACCACAACACTTGGTCACAATCCAAGTGTTGGGTTGGGTTGGGTTCACAACCCTTGATCGTGTGGCCACAACACAACTGTCGTGTGTGTGTGTGTGTGTGTGTTTACTAGTTGTGTTTTTACGGGGGTTGAGCTTTGCTCTTTCGGCCCGCCTCTCAACTGTCAATCAACTGTTTACTAACTACTTTTTTTTTTTTCCACACCACACACACACACACACCCAGGAAGTAGCCCGTGACAGCTGATTAACTCCAAGGTACCTATTTACTGCTAGGTAACAGGGGCATTCAGGGTGAAAGAAACTTTGCCCATTTGTTTCTGCCTCGTGCGGGAATCGAACCCGCGCCACAGAATTACGAATCATGTGCGCTATCCACCAGGCTACGAGGCCCCCCCCCCCCCTGTGTGTGTGTGTGTGTGTGTGTGTGTGTGTGTGTGAGTGTGTGTACTCACCTAATTATGCTTGCAGGGGTTGAGCTCTGGCTCTTTGGTCCCGCCTCTCAACCGTCAATCAACAGGTGTACAGGTTCCTGAGCCTATTGGGCGCTATCATATCTACACATGAAACTGTGTATGGAGTCAGTCTCCACCTCATCACTTCCTAATGCATTCCATTTGTTAACCACTCTGACACTAGAAAAGTCCTTACTAATATCTCTGTGGCTCATTTGGGCACTGAGCCCAAATGAGCCACAGAGATATTAGAAAGTGTCCCTTAGTGCGTGTGCCCCTTGTGTTAATAGCCTGTCTTTATCTACCCTTTCAATTCCCTTGAGAATCTTGAATGTGGTGATCACGTCCCCCCCTAACTATTCTGTCTTCCGGCGAAGAGAGGTTTAATTCCCGTAGTCTCTCCTCGTAGCTCATACCTCTCAGCTCGGGTACTAGTCTGGTGGCAAACCTTTGAACCTTTTCCAATTTAGTCTTATCCTTGACTACATATGGACTCTATGCTGGGGCTGCATACTCCAGGATTAGCCTGAAATAGGAGGTGTACAACGTTCTGAATGATTCCTTATACAAGTTTCTGAATGCCATTCTTATGTTGGCCAGCCTGGCATATGCCACTGATGTTATCCTCTTGATTTGGTCTGCAGGGAACAGGTCTGGCATGATATCAACCCTCAAGTCTTTTTCTCTCTCTCTGACTCTTGAAGAATTTCATCTCCCAGATGATACGAAGTATCTGGCCTCCTGCTCCCTACAGCTATCTTCATTACATTACATTTGCTTGGGTTAAACTCTAACAACCATTTGTTCGACCATTCCTGCAGTTTGTCCAGGTTTTCTTGAAGCCTCAAGCAGTCCTCCTCTGTCGTAATCCTTCTCATAATTTTGGTGTCGTCAGCAAACATTGAGAGGAATGAGTCTACACCCTCTGGGCGATCATTTACGTATATCAGAAACAATATTGGTCCGAGTACAGAGCCCTGCGGGACTCCACTGGTGACTTCACGCCAATCTGAGGTCTCACCCCTCACTGTAACTCTCTGCTTCCTATTGCTTAGGTACTCCCTTATCCACTGGAGCGCCCTATCAGTTATTACTGCCTGTTTCTCCAGCTTATGCACCAGCCTTTTATGGGGTACATTTTCAAAGGCTTTCCGACAGTAAAAAAAAAAAAGCAGTCTGCCCATCCATCTCTTTCTTGCTTAATCTTTGTCACCTGATCGTAGAATTCTATTAAGCCTGTAAGGCAAGATTTACCCTCCCTGAACCCATGTTGGCGATTTGTCACGAAGTCCCTTCTCTCTAGATGTGTTACTAGGTTTTTTCTCACAACCTTTTGCATCACCTTGCATGGTATACAAGTTAAGGACACTGGCCTTTAGTTCAGCGCCTTTTGTCTGTCACCCTTTTTGTATATTGGAATTACATTAGCCGTCTTCCATATTTCTGGTAGGTCTCCCGTTTCCAATGACCTACTATACACTATGGAGAGTGGCAAACAAAGTGTTCCTGCACACTCTTTCAATACCCATGGTGAGATTCCATCTGGCCCAACAGTTTTTTTCACGTCCAGCTCCAATAGGTGCTTCTTGACCTCATCTCTTGTAATTTTGAACCCTTCCAAGGTCGCCTGGTTCGCTGCCACCTCTCCTTCTTCTATTGTAAAGACCTCCTGGAACCTTTTGTTGAGTTCTTCACACACCTCTTTTTCATTCTCTGTGTACCTGTCCTCACCCGTCCTAAGTTTCATCACCTGTTCCTTCACGGTTGTCTTCCACCTAATGTGACTGTGAAGTAGCATGGTTCGGTCTTGGCTTTATTAGCTATATCCTTTTCATATCTTTTCTCAGCTGCTCTTCTGACACTAACATACTCGTTCCTTGTTCTCTGGTATCTCTCTACTTTCTGGCGTTCTGTTATTACAGAAGTTCCTCCATGGGCTTTTTTTCAGCTTCTTTGCTTTCATACATTCCATATTAAACCATGGATTCTTCTTTTGCTTTTCGTTTTTTTTCCTGTCGGGCCGGTATAAACCTGCTTACAGCCTCCTGACACTTTTGGGTGACATAGTCCATCATGTCTTGTACGGACTTGGTTCTGAGTTCTGTGTCCCTAATGTATATCCCTTAGGAATTTATTCATCTCCTCATAGTTTTCCTTTCGGTACACCAGCCGTTTGTTTCCCAGTTCTTTTTTTGGGGAGATAATTCCTAGCTCAGTCAGGTACTCACAGCTCAATACACTATGATCACTCATTCCCAAGGGGGCTTCCAACTTAACTTCCCTTATATCCGACTCATTTAGGGTAAATATCAGATCAAGCAAAGTTGGTTCATCCTCTCCTCTCATTCTTGTGAGTCCCTTGAGGTGTTGACTAAGAAACTTTCTTGTTGCCATGTCCAGCACCTTAGCTCTCCATGTGTCTGGTCCTCAATGTGGGTCTCTGTTTCCCCAATCTATCTTCCCATGGTTGAAATCTCCCATGATTAGTAGTCTGGATCCGTTCCTGCTAGCCACAGAAGCTGCTCTCTCTATTAAATTGATGGTGGCAATTTTGTTTCTATCATATTCCTGTCTGCATGTTCTGTCGATCGGTGGGGGGGGGGGGGGAGGGGGTATATAAGACTACTACTATCATTTTCTGTCCTCCAGTTGCTATGGTGCCTGATATGTAGTCACAGAAACCTTCAAAGTTCTGAATTACCATCTCTTCAAAACTCCAACCTTTTCTTATCAGCAAAACTATACCATTTCCTCCTTTCCCTTCTCTCTCTTTCCTCACTACATAGTAGTCCTATTGAAACACTACATTTGTTATGATTTTCGTTAGCTTTGTTTCTGTGAGTGCTATTGTGTCTGGGTTTTCTTCTAGTGTCATTTCTCCGAGTTCATTTGTTTGATTTCTAATCTCATCTACATTAGTGTATATTGCCTTGAAGCTCATTTTCTTCTGTTCATTTTCTTGTCCCCTTCTTGGCGAGCGTTCTGCTGGTGGGGAAAGCTGTTCCCTGGGTGAGAAGATCTGTGAGGTGGTTTGCAGGGTCTCAGAGGATTTTGTGGTGGAGGGTGGGGATTCAAGGGAAGGGGGGATAGCTAGGGTGTGGGGTAAGGAGATAGGGGGAACATGGAGGATACGGGGTGAGGGGGGGGGGAGGAGGGATAGGGAGGGTATAGGATGAAGGGAGAGGGGGGGACACGGGGGAAAGGCGGGAGGGGGTACCGTGGAGGGAATGGGGGAGGGGTAACAGGGTCAGAATGGGGTGGGGAGGGGGGGGGGGAGCATTTGGGTGGGGGCTGGTAGGGTGAGGGGAAGGGAGGGTTACCATGTAGAGGGGTGTGGTGGTGTTGCCCTCCCCTCTGGTGTTGCTTGGGTGTTGGTTGTGGTTCCCCCTCTTGTCTCTGGGACTGTTGTGTTGGTGGTTGCGATTTCCTGGTTTACTACTTTCTTCCTGCGCTTCGTGCTTGCCTCAGGTGCCCTGGCTCTCTCCTCCTTCGTCCCGTCCCTCTGCAGGAATACTTTTTTTTATTCCTCCACATACTGCAGATGACTCTTCCTTTCTAGAATAACCTCCCTCGTGGTCTCGTTTGTAAACATCACCTTTACCAGTTGGTTTCTGTCCTTGTTGTAACAGCTCAACCTGAAAACCTTCTCAATGTTTTGTTTAGCCCCTTCCATCTGTAACCCATTCAGAATCCCATGTACTGCCTCTCTTTACTTGCTATTCCATTCCTGCCTGTTGGATCCTTCCTGTTCTTTGATGTGTGTGTACTCAGCTAGTTGTACTCACCTAGTTGTGTTTGCAGCGGTTGAGCTCTGGCTCTTTGGTCTCGCCTCTCAACCGTCAATCAACAGGTGTACAGATTCCTGAGCCTATCGGGCTCTGTCATATCTACACTTGAAACTGTGTATGGAGTCAGCCTCCACCACATCACTTCCTAATGCATTCCATTTGTCAACCACTCTGACACTAAAAAAATTCTTTCTAATATCTCTGTGGCTCATTTGGGCACTCAGTTTCCACCTGTGTCCCCTTGTGCGTGTTCCCCTTGTGTTAAATAGACTGTCTTTATCTACCCTATCAATTCCTTTCAGAATCTTGAATGTGGTGATCATGTCCCCCCTAACTCTTCTGTCTTCCAGCGAAGTGAGGTTTAATTCCCGTAGTCTCTCTTCGTAGCTCATACCTCTCAGCTCGGGTACTAGTCTGGTGGCAAACCTTTGAACCTTTTCCAGTTTAGTCTTATCCTTGACTAGATATGGACTCCATGCTGGGGCTGCATACTCCAGGATTGGCCTGACATATGTGGTATACAAAGTTCTGAATGATTCTTTACACAAGTTTCTGAATGCCGTTCGTATGTTGGCCAGCCTGGCATATGCCGCTGATGTTATCCGCTTGATATGTGCTGCAGGAGACAGATCTGGCGTGATATCAACCCCCAAGTCTTTTTCCTTCTCTGACTCCTGAAGAATTTCCTCTCCTAGATGATACCTTGTATCTGGCCTCCTGCTTCCTACACCTAACTTCATTACATTACATTTGGTTGGGTTAAACTCTAACAACCATTTGTTCGACCATTCCTTCAGCTTGTCTAAGTCTTCTTGAAGCCTCAAACAGTCCTCTTCTGTTTTAATCCTTCTCATAATTTTAGCATCGTCCGCAAACATTGAGAGAAATGAATCGATACCCTCCGGGAGATCATTTACATATATCAGAAACAAGATAGGACCGAGTACAGAGCCCTGTGGGACTCCACTGGTGACTTCACGCCAATCGGAGGTCTCACCCCTCACCGTAACTCTCTGCTTCCTACTGCTTAGATACTCCCTTATCCACTGGAGCACCTTACCAGCTACACCTGCCTGTCTCTCCAGCTTATGTACCAGCCTCTTATGCGGTACTGTGTCAAAGGCTTTCCGACAATCCAAGAAAATGCAGTCCGCCCAGCCCTCTCTTTCTTGCTTAATCTGTGTCACCTGATCGTAGAATTCTATCAAGCCTGTAAGGCAAGATTTACCCTCCCTGAACCCATGTTGGCGATTTGTCACGAAGTCCCTTCTCTCCAGATGTGTTACCAGGTTTTTTCTCACGATCTTCTCCATCACCTTGCATGGTATACAAGTCAAGGACACTGGCCTGTAGTTCAGTGCCTCTTGTCTGTCGCCCTTTTTGTATATTGGGACCACATTCGTTGTCTTCCATATTTCTGGTAGGTCTCCAGTCTCTAGTGACTTACTATACACTATGGAGAGTGGCATGCAAAGTGCCTCTGCACACTCTTTCAGTACCCATGGTGAGATCCCATCTGGACCAACAGCCTTTCTAACATCCAGATTCAGCAGGTGTCTCTTGACCTCCTCTCTCGTAATTTCGAACTCCTCCAAGGCCGCCTGGTTTACCTCCCTTTCTCCTTGCACAGTGACCTCACCCTGTTCTATTGTGAAGACCTCCTGGAACCTCTTGTTGAGTTTCTCACACACCTCTCTATCATTCTCTGTATACCTGTCCTCGCCTGTTCTAAGTTTCAATACCTGTTATTTCACTGTTGTTGTTGTGTGTGTGTGTGTGTGTGTGTGTGTGTGTGTGTGTGTGTGTGTGTGTGTGTGTGTGTGTGTGTGTGTGTGTGTGTGTGTGTGTGTGTGTGTGTGTTTGTGTGTGTGTGTGTGTGTGTGTGTGTGTGTGTGTGTGTGTGTGTGTGTGTGTGTGTGTGTGTGTGTGTGTATTAGTCAAGTTATGCCAGCGTAACCAAGAATTACTTAGTTTGAAGCTATTTAGCCGCCAGTCGTCTAATACAATAACGTCCACATAATCTTTTATTATATTCATATTAAATGAATTGAGTGTGTTGTTGCCAGCACTCGAGAGAGGCCAGGAGCCACTTGGTTGTTGTTACCAGCACTCGAGAGAGGCCAGGAGCCACTTGGTTGTTGTTGCCAGCACTCGAGAGAGGCCAGGAGCCACTTGGTTGTTGTTGCCAGCACTCGAGAGAGGCCAGGAGCCACTTGGTTGTTGTTACCAGCACTCGAGAGAGGCCAGGAGCCACTTGGTTGTTGTTACCAGCACTCGAGAGAGGCCAGGAGCCACTTGGTTGTTGTTACCAGCACTCGAGAGGGGGCAGGAGCCACTTGGTTGTTGTTGCCAGCACTCGAGAGGGGGCAGGAGCCACTTGGTTGTTGTTACCAGCACTCGAGAGGGGGCAGGAGCCACTTGGTTGTTGTTGCCAGCACTCGAGAGAGGCCAGGAGCCACTTGGTTGTTGTTACCAGCACTCGAGAGGGGGCAGGAGCCACTTGGTTGTTGTTACCAGCACTCGAGAGGGGGCAGGAGCCACTTGGTTGTTGTTGCCAGCACTCGAGAGAGGCCAGGAGCCACTTGGTTGTTGTTGCCAGCACTCGAGAGAGGCCAGGAGCCACTTGGTTGTTGTTGCCAGCACTCGAGAGAGGCCAGGAGCCACTTGGTTGTTGTTGCCAGCACTCGAGAGAGGCCAGGAGCCACTTGGTTGTTGTTACTGTGAGATTTTTTTCTACGCCTACCTCCCTTAGGAGGTGGACTACAAGTTTAAAGGCTGCTCACGGCAGTTAAGCATGAGTCCAATAGAAAAAGGAAAAGCGGGAGCACACCGCCAGGCCTCCACCACTAGGGGTGAAAACCTGTCCACAATAGGCCGCTGGCTCCTCCTAGTTAAACAGGACGTTAAAACTAATAAAGGGTAACCGACGGGTTCTCACAATCAAATATTTATATTTGATGTGGCGCTATGAATTGGAATTCGAATTCCCAAGAACAGCCGTCATATCAAGATCACATCAACATTTAATCGTAATAAGCAGAAATATGTGTGGAATAATATGGTTGAAGGGTTGACATCAAAGACCGTTTTCTATAACATAACAATTTATTAATAACAAGAGACTAACTACTACATTACCGAGTTTACGTTACGTTAATGTCCATCCAGTGGCTCGATAACAAACAGCTAACTAGCAACCCTTGCTGTGAGGCTGCATACTGAACTAACCTGAACACAGGTGTGCCCACTGATGACGCAATATTGCAAATCAAAGAAAAATATCACAGACTAAGTTACACCACAGTGAATGGTTACGTTATTGTACATCAAGTGGCATTTGCAACACAGCTATTCAACAGCCCCTCGAGAAGTGACAGCAGGCTCCATCTTGCTGACACTTCGGGCTGACAACATGAACTAACTGAACAAATGAAGGATATCCACTGAAGACACAAGCATGCAATCAATAGTGTCACGGTTTCCCTGACGGCTACTATAATCACAAGCTTAGGGGTCCTCCCGCCCCCCAGGAGAGACCCACATAACTAGGCGGGTAGTCCAACAGTGACTCCCCCTATCACAACCCAGTGTGAACACTCTTTGCAACTCCCTACAAGAAGTTGCCCAGGAAATAGTAACAAAGACAGGCAAGGCGGGTTTCTGGGACACAGCTCCACAAATCCCTAGATTACTCTACTCTCGTCACCAGACGACAACCAAAAGAAATTGCATTAAGTGATCAATTACGTTAATTGACTGATCGCAGCAGTCAGCAACAAAGTACTACGGTAATCACAAACAATTGTCTCACACTAGACAACAACATGATGATACTCTACGTTAATCATTAACACTTGTCTCTCTTGTTAACAATAACTCAAACTTATATTACATCACACTTGACTCTGAGCAAGTATTCAGTGAGTAATCCTCAATTAAGGTCAAACGGACCACTAATATCATCCCCATTGAGTTACGTTAACTAAGCCTACCCTAACTTGGTAGCTTCTCAACAGTCTGTGTCAAAAAATTACTAGTGAGTGTTAATTACCCTAATTAACTCCGAGCAATTAATTAACTGTCACCAGGACCGATAATTAATCATCCATAAATACGTCTCACTCCGCACTGCCTAAGCAGGTCTCATCAAACACTGTGAATTCACGGGAAAGGAGTTAATTACCCCTAATTAACAAGAGTGCCATTAATCCACTGTCCTCAGACAGGATATGATTAATACAACGATTTATGCTAGCTTAATGACCTCGCTTTACCGAGTCATCTGAGCCCTCCAGACGTTAATTACTCCACTAATTAACATGAGCCACTAATTGCTATACCGCAGAAAGGTAATTAGTCTCGAGCAAATTACGTTAACACAAATACTGACAGACTCTGACAGATCCTCTCCCACTACGTGAATTCATGATGAGAAGGCTAATTACATAATTAGCTAGAGTGGTCAATTAGTTGTCACACGGACAATTAATTGCTCCCGAGACGTATCTCACTCAAGCTCAACACTGTTCTCTCATAACAGCACTCACTCAACAATAAGTGTGCACCCCTTATCCAGTTAATTCCCCAATTATTAACTCACTGAATCCTTAAGTCCTCAACACAACTAAAAGAAACAAAGTAACCCCAGTGTTACATAGGTCACACTACAATGGCATGCAACAACACAAATGCACTGCCCACATACGGTTGCGGCTACTGCAACTCGTTAATTACTATGCAAACACAATAATGACACACGGTTGTGCAACAACAAGAGAATACCAATATTACTGCCCCCCTTTTCTTGCAAAGGACTACTGTGAACATACACTTACCTCAGCAAGGCAATCAACCAATCAACTGCCTGCTCTCATTAAGTACTGTGAATTCCCCTGAATAATCCTAGAGGTCCCTTAAACCATCAACACAGCTTCCAGGGCAGCAATATTGTATAAACTGATAACAACACTGCACAAACCTGCAACATAATGATGCTGTCAGCATACCCCACATGCTAATGACATCATTAGGCAATCAGTCAGCAATCACATCTACTGACTCACCACACAGCACAGTACATAAAGCATGCAAATGAACACATAGAAATGGCATTCACATAATCAATGAAAATTATATCATCAGGTAAATGTAACTCTAACTACACAGACCTCAGGGTATCCACTGACATCCCTGCAACATAATGATTATAATTATTCATGCTGGTACTCCATCGCACTAATCCAGTCTGACCGATTATATAGAATCGACAACTGGATCATTTATATGGTAAATCTCTACGCTGACTGGTTACATACTCGAGTCAGTCTACACACTTATACATTATAATACTACAGTGTGGTCCCGTGTACAACATCCATCTCCAGGTACCGCCCTACCAGTCACCTGGACATGCTACAGACAGCTGTCTCTCAGCTGCTTCCCTAGCCTGGCAGGGCTATGAGACAACTCGTACCGGGAATTTCCACTGGTACTCATCACACTGTACACAATGATAATTGTACTCACGTCTACACCGCCTCATTTCACTCATTTCCCAGGTCACTACCTCTCTGGCTGTCAACACTTAGCTTGCTCCTCATGCGTCGACAAGATGTGGCCCTAGGCTGTCCCGGGAAAGTGGCCAAGTGGCCCAAGGGGGTGGCCAAGGCATGTGGCCACCGCATGGCCCACAGCGCCCCTCCCGAGCTGAGAGGGGGGGGGGGGGGGGTAGATGGCGCGCGGGTGGCCTGGGGTAGCCGGCACGCGGGCAGGCGGGGTGGCCGGGCCGGGCCGAGCGGGCTGCCGGGGTGGCCTGGGGGTAGCCCCCGGACGTACACACGTGGATGGGGAATCACCAACAACCCCATCAAACCAGAGCCTGCCTTGCTCTACACTGGGGTGACAATGGCCGGCGGCGTCACCACCAAGTGGACCAACAGGGTGGAATTCAAAGTCCCACAGGGGCCTGTAATCTCACCACAATTACACTGCCCTGATTCCACGAATTGTCCATCAACACTAGACAGGTTATTCAAACCACCTGTTACACCATGAGGCTCTGCCAGCTGCCTCATGGATGCCCACTGTCTCTGAGGCTATTTTACTGGTACTTCCGTACCTCATCGGCCCCAAATTTCACGAAAATTGGGCCTAGACACAACCCGGGATGGCAGGAGTGCCATCCCTGCTGGACAACACGGTAAGTCCGCAATTAAAGGTGGTGGAGGGGGTGAGACTCCCCCCTCCACCCAGCTACGTCCTCGTCCACCTGCTACCCCGCTCAAACTGACGATTTCGCGGGCTAAGGAAACTCAAAATGCCCATACCTCCCCCCCTACTTTGTCTTGACCAATCAGCACGAAGCCGGCACTGTTCCCTCGTGCCGCTTCCAATCACAGCCGTTCGCGCCAAAACACAGCTCGGAGCAGACATGCCTACCCGAATCACAGGCCTCACTCACCCTCAGGCGTCCCATGACGTCACAAGGAGGGGGAGGCCTAAAGACAAGGGGCACACTGTCTCACATGGTGGGGGGGGGGGGGCAACGGTCACCCCACTTTCCCCCCCACCTCTGTAAAACCGTTGGGAGAGTCAAGTATCTCCCTACACCACTTCACACTCAACTCCTATCCTATTTCACAGAACAGAAAATTTCTGTAATTCTCTCTAGAGAACAATCACAGTCCTCTAACCCGTCCCAAACGACAGTCCATAAGCTTTCATTCAACACCCCACAAGTATATGTTAGTTTGAAAGCTTCAGTTTCTAGAGTCCCTAGAGCGACTAGCCTAATCTAGAAACTAGGAAAACTAGCTGAGGGAATCTAGATTCCCTCACAGTTACCAGCACTCGAGAGAGGCCAGGAACCACTTGGTTGTTGTTGCCAGCACTCGAGAGGGGGCAGGAGCCACTTGGTTGTAGTTACCAGCACTCGAGAGGGGCCAGGAGCCACTTGGTTGTTGTTACCAGCACTCGAGAGGGGGCAGGAGCCACTTGGTTGTTGTTACCAGCACTCGAGAGGGGGCAGGAGCCACTTGGTTGTTGTTGCCAGCACTCGAGAGGGGGCAGGAGCCACTTGGTTGTTGTTACCAGCACTCGAGAGGGGGCAGGAGCCACTAGGTTGTAGTTAGCACCACTCAAGAGGGGGGGGGGGGCAGGAGCCACTTGGTTGTTGTTACCAGCACTCGAGAGAGAGCAAGAGTGACTTACCGTGTCATAGTGGTGTATGAGAGAATGATGGTGATGCTGGGTGTGAACGTTGGAGAGTGAACTCACGCATCTACTTGTTGCCATATATCAACCTCCCACACACTCTCCCCCCTCCCGTCTCCACTCCTGTCTTCCCCCGACAGTCCCATGTGACCGAGCAATTTTTATCAATTTTCAGAGGCAAGATAAGAAGGTCAAATGTCACAGCTCATCTGGACGAGCCTTGATACATTTGTCACTTTAATGGCCAAATTTTGGCTTAGATTTCTTTCATATAATTGTGGCAAGAAGTCACACCTCCCTCCTACTGTTCCTCCAATTTACGAACCACTTATCGTCCTTTCTCATCTGTTTATATGTCTGTATGTCAGTCTGTGTATGGCGGTGTCTGTCTGTCGGTCTTTCTGGCTGTCAGTCAGTCAGTCAGTCAGTCAGTCAGTCAGTCAGTCAGTCAGTCTGGCTGTGTGTCTGGCTGTCTGTCTGTCTGTCTGTCTGTCTGTCTGTCTGTCTGTCTGTCTGTCTGTCTGTCTGTCTGTCTGTCTGTCTGTCTGTCTGTCTCTCTCTCTCTCTCTCTCTCTCTCTCTCTCTCTCTCTCTCTCTCTCTCTCTCTCTCTCTCTCTCTCTCTCTCTCTCTTTCTAACTAAGGCTATGGTTCATTAGGCTACCGGTTGAAATACCTAGTGAAACAACTAGCAAGAGCTGTTATCCTACCTCAGCTAATCTGAAGCCTGCTCCAAGAAACTCATTTATGTCAATAAAATGTTTTTTGAAGCTAACTATCATATAGGAAACCCAGTGAAACTGCAAGCAAGATCTGTAATCCTACCTCAGCTTAGTTGAACCCTTATCCTATAGACCTATTTATCTCGTGAGGCTGTTATATGCATCAATAGGAATAAACTTTATTCCTTAACATCATTAGGTAACAATCATATAAGGAAAAGGATGAGCCCGTAGCCAACTGTGTGCAAGAGCCTTCATGTGATCAGTTGACCTGATCTTCCATATATCAACCTGTTGAGCGAACACGTTCCAGATGCGAATCAGCCTAGGAATGAAAGATCGCTGATTCAGTGAAGTTCTTGTTAAAGCCAACTCCAGGAAGAGTCTGTTGAAGGTTGAGAGCCTAGTGCTATGGGTGCCAACTACTAGTTGTCCAAGGAGTTGGAACAGGTGCGGAACTTTGAGAATGTTGGCCTTGTACGTGGCAGTAAGACCAGCAAAATCACGACAGTGTTTTAGACTCTTACGTTCAGACCTTTCCCACCAGACATGGTCATGCCTAGAGATAAGCCTTCTTGCACGTTTTTCCACTTCATCAAAAAGTCTGATGAATGATGTTGGGCAGGCAATCCAGGAAGGGATGTATACTCTAGATGAGAGCGAACATATACTTCATATAATGTTTTGCAGCCTCTGTTGTCCAGAAGGTGTGAGATGCGCCGTAGGGCTGTTACTTTCCTGGTTGCCTTTTGGGTTATATTAAGTGGCTCTTCATTGTCACTGAAGAGTTGAACTTCATTTTCTAAATGTAAATTTCATCCGTGAACTCTAGGGTTTTGCCACCCATTTGCAAGCCTGTCCACAATGCAATGTTCAGCCTAGTTATCATCATTGCTTGTGTTTTCTAAGCCGCAAGTGTAACCTGCCATCTCCTACCACAGGAAGAAATCGCTGAAAGTTTGTAATTGATGAGACCTGTAGCAGTTAGCATTTCTTTCTTTTTGCATGGAAAGGTTAGAGTGCAGCATCATCATAAGCTTGAACTTCAGAAAAAAGATGAAGTAGATGATTGACATAGACATTCCACAGCAGAAGGCCAAGCACACTACCCTGTGGAACGCTGGCACCAATAGAGTGGCTTTCGAATTCTGCCCAGATTACATCGGCCGTTCTTCAAGGTATTGTTTTATTAACTCTAAGATGAAGCCTGAGATGCCTAGTGCCTGAAGCTTCAATACTTATAAGAACATAAGAACAAAGGTAACTGCAGAAGGCCTATTGGCCCATACGAGGCAGCTCCTATTTATAACCACCCAATCCCACTCATATACATGTCCAACCCACGCTTGAAACAATCGAGGGAACCCACCTCCGCCACGCCACGCGGCAACTGGTTCCATAAATCAACAACCCTGTTACCATACCAGTATTTGCCCAAGCCTTTCCTAAAACTAAATTTATTCAATGTTTACCCATTATTTCGTGTTCTGTCTTGTGTTGATACTTTTGTGTTGATACCCTATTAATATTCCCTTAGTTATGTCCATTCATCCACTTGTAAACCTCAACCATGTCACCCCTAACTCTTTGCCTTTCCAGTGAATGCAATATAAGCTTTGTTAATCTCTTTTCATATGACAGGTTTCTAATTTGAGGAATTAACTTTGTCATCCTACACTGGACATGTTCAAGTGAATTTATATCCATTCTATAGTATGGCGACCAAAACTGAACTGCATAATCTAAATGGGGCCTAACCAGAGGAAGATATAACTGAAGAACAACAACAGATGTCTTCTTACTAACGCTTTGATTAATAAATCCCTGTGTCCTATTTGCTTATTTCGAGCATTCATTCATTGATCCTTTGGTTTTAAATACTTACTAATCATAACTCCCAGTTTGACCAGACCACACACTAGAAGGTGAAGGGACAACGACGTTTCGGTCTGTCCTGGACCATTCTCAAGTCGATTGTGACACCTCTCAGATCCCTTTCGCAATCCGACTTCGCAATTTCAACACCATCTAGCTCATATCTTGGAACTCTATCATCATTACCTAGCCTCAAAAATTTACATTTATCAGCATTAAACTGCATCTGCCAATCTTTTGACCATTTCAAAACCCTATTTAGATTGACTTGAAGTGACAGTGAGTCTTCTTCAGTGTTTATTTCTCTACTGACTTTTGTATCACCGGCAAATGTTTAAGCTCTATTCAGTTAAAGTTGTGTTTGTTTGTGTAAACTAAAGTCTTTGAAAATGTAATAAGTTTTACGAAACGCGCTCAAGTGTCGCGACAGACTAGAAATAAAAATGAATTTTGGAGAATTGATCTTTGAATTACCATCAACAGTGAAAAGAAACGTAAGAAAGATACAGACTATATAATGGGTATATACAGGAGGGTTCTGTTCCCTCCTGTTCTGTCTTGTGTTAATGCCACATCACCCTTCCCACCTCACTCAAATGTAGATATAAAATCAGAGATACGTTCTAATCAGTTGTGTATTTGTGAAGTCTTTGAAAATGTAATAAGTTTTACGAAACGCGCCCGTGTCGCGTCAGACTAGAAATAAAAATGAATTTTGGAGAAGTGATTTTTGATTTACCTCCAACAGTGAAGCGTAATGTACGAAAGATTGAGAAAATTCGTGTTAGAATTATTAATCTTACTTTTTCGGTCATATTTAATAATATATGTCTACAGGAAAGACTGCTACCAAAATATATTAATATTAAAGTGCACGACCCAGCAGCAAGGAATCAAGCCTTCACGATAAAATATCGCCAGGATCTGATTCGTGATCAGATATACAAGGCAGAGAATGAAATCAAAGACAACAAAACGCAACTACTTCATGCTACAAACGAGTGGAGAAATAGCAACATCGACCATAGTATCCGTACCCGCATTGAACAACACCTCGACATCCTCACAGACCAACATCACCTCAGCACTGAAACAAGGATTATCAAGAAACTAACAACATTATATGGAGGACCTATGGCAATTCCACGACCAAGAGATGGCTTCCTGAACCTTGCAGGAATTAACCTCACTGAGGACCAAGTCACTCTCCTAAATCTGGGCATAAACTGTCATGTTATGTCCAGACCGAGTGAAATGGCCCGGAAAGTAGAGTTGGAAATTCTGTTGGACGACATATTCGACCTGGAGACACAAAAGAAGGTCACTACCAAAGATACCTTACAAGCAGAACTTATTACAGAAGGAGGAAAGAATCGAGGCAACTACAGAAGCACCATACTGTCCCCCGAGCTTAAAGCGGCAGCTAAAAGCCTTCGTGAGAACAAGGAGATAGTTGTCAGGAGAGGTGACAAGTCGCCAATATATGTCATTCTTAAAAAAGACGAATATCTGGCGAAAATGAACATCATACTCTCTGACCAAACTAAGTTCCAAAGGGTAACGAAGGACACTACAGCCGAATTAAAAGCAAAGGTCAACAAACTGATCGAAACTGTAAACGCCAAGAAATCCGGACTCCACCTGCCAAAGATCATTGGGGAATATAAACCTGGATATGCGTATGGAAATGTCAAGACGCACAAGCCTGGAAACCCACTTCGGCCAATCATTAGCCAGATACCCACACCCACGTACAGACTGGCAAAGCGACTCAACGGCCTGCTGACTCCTTATGTTCCTTGCGCCTTCAGCCTGAAGTCTCCAAAGGAATTTGTGGACTTACTGCGGGGCACACGGGCCACAGGGATAAGAGCCTCGTTGGACGTAGAATCGCTGTTTACCAACGTACCTGTGGACGAGACAATCGGAATGATAGCCGACAGAGTGTATCGTGATCCAGCCTGTACTCCTCTTGACATGCCAGAAAGTATTCTGAGGAAACTACTCCAAGCTTGTACTAAAGAGGCACCCTTCTTGAGCCCGGATGGGCACATGTATAAGCAAGTAGATGGGGTCGCCATGGGTTCTCCCCTAGGTGTCCTGTTTGCAAACTTCTACATGGGTACCATCGAGCAAAAAGTCTTAGTCGACATGAACTTGAAACCGGCCATATACTGCAGGTATGTTGACGACATTTTTACACAGGTACCGGATGTCAGACATCTGCAGAAGCTGAAGGAGGCATTTGAGCAGAGTTCTGTGCTGCGTTTCACTTACGAGACGGAAAAGGATGGGAAGCTGCCTTTTCTAGATGTAACAGTCATGGAAAAGGGCGGAGGTTTCCACACTGCAGTCTACACTAAGGAAACAAACATAGGAATGTGCCTAAATGCCAACAGCGACTGCCCTGACAGGTACAAGAGGAGTGTTGTTAACGCATACGTCGACCGTGCTCTCAGCCACAGCTCAGAATGGAAGCAAGTCGACGAAGAACTCTGTAGGGTAAGGCAGGTCCTAGTCAATAACGGCTTCTCCAATGGTTTCATCGAAGACATCATAAGAAGGAAAGTGAAAAGCCATGCAACCTCTGAAGAGACAACTAACACAACACCTATACCCCCTATTAGACTATTTTACAGGAACTTCTTTTCCACAGCTCATAAAACGGAGGAAAGGGTCCTGAAAGATATTGTTAATAGAAACGTTATCCCTACAGACAAAAATCAGAGGATACAACTGACGATTTACTATAAAACCAGAAAAACGGCCAGCCTACTCATGAGAAACTCTCCAGACACAAAACAGAACGCTTTAAAAGAGACTAATGTCGTCTATGCCTTCAAATGCCCACTTGGGGACTGTAAGCTCCAAAAAACCCAGTATATAGGCAAGACAACAACATCTCTTTCTAGGCGTTTAACGATGCATAAGCAACAGGGCTCCATTAAGGAACATATAATCTCTTCCCATAACCAAACCATCGCCAGAGAAATCCTAGTAAACAACACAGAAATCATCGATAGAGACAGCGATAGCAGGCGGCTTGACGTTTGCGAGGCACTACACATCAAGAAGTCAACACCAGCAATCAACAGCCAATTATTGCACAACTATATTCTACCCACCTCAAGACTCTGCTCCAATATAGAAGCATCAAGAAATATGGACCAATAGGCTTTCTACAAACACTTCTATTCAATACCCATTGTTTCTGTTCTGTCTTGTGTTGATACCTTTAATACCCTATAAATATTCCCTCCTGTTCTGTCTTGTGTTAATGCCACATCACCCTTCCCACCTCACTCAAATGTAGATATAAAATCGGAGATACGTTCTAATCAGTTGTGTATTTGTGAAGTCTTTGAAAATGTAATAAGTTTTACGAAACGCGCCCGTGTCGAGTCAGACTAGAAATAAAAATGAATTTTGGAGAAGTGATTTTTGATTTACCTCCAACAGTGAAGCGTAATGTACGAAAGATTGAGAAAATTCGTGTTAGAATTATTAATCTTACTTTTTCGGTCATATTTAATAATATATGTCTACAGGAAAGACTGCTACCAAACATACTAATATATATATATATATATATATATATATATATATATATATATATATATATATATATATATATATATATATATATATATATGTATATATATATATATACATATATATATGTCGTACCTAGTAGCCAGAACGCACTTCTCAGCCTACTATGCAAGGCCCGATTTGCCTAATAAGCCATGTTTTCTCGACTACCTAACCTAACCTATAAAGATAGGTTAGGTTAGGTTAGGAAGGGTTGGTTAGGTTTGGTCATATATCTACGTTAATTTTAACTCCAATAAAAAAAATTGACCACATACATAATGAAATGGGTAGCTTTATCATTTCATAAGAAAAAAATTAGAGAAAATATATTAATTCAGTAAAACTTGGCTTGCATAGTAGGCCGAGAAGTGCGTTCTGGCAACTTGGTACGACATATATATATATATATATATATATATACAGAGCACCACTTGGTTTCCGAACCCCTTGGGGACGAGACCCGTCGGTTAACATGTAAGTTCGTATACGAGAAATAGAGGGGAAAAAATAAACTAGAAATGTAAAAAGAAGTTGTTCTGAAAAGTTTACGAAAAACTCTAGGGGAAAAATCGACAGGTTCATAGCGTAAATGCGACCGTGTTTTGTTTGTACTCACCAATAAGTGAAGTCCTGGTCCGCTTTATAAAAGTCCTTAATTGTTCCTAACTGATTATTAAGACGACTGGCAAACATCCTCTAGATGTTTCCTGCCAGCCTGCAGGAACATCCTGCCACCCTGCCTGCCAGCTTGCCTGCCAGCCTGCAGGCACATCCTGCCAGCTTGCAGGAACATCCTGCCAGCCTGCAGGAACATCCTGCCTGCCAGCCTGCAGGAACAGCCTGCCAGCTTGCCTGCCAGCCTGCAGGCACATCCTGCAGGCACATCCTGCCAGCCTGCAGGCACAGCCTGCCTGCCAGCTTGCCTGCCAGCCTGCAGGCACATCCTGCCAGCCTGCAGGCACATCCTGCCTGCCAGCTTGCCTGCCAGCCTGCAGGCACATCCTGCCTAAAATATACGATGATGTACTGTACATTTAAGAAACAAATCTGGGTCACAGGTCTGTGGAGTGTGGTTAGGCTTACGGAGTCAGCCGGTCCCTCCCCCACCACCGACACACCTCCCCCTCTCCCCCCACCCCAAACCCATACACACACACTCTCAAAGGTCACGTGGTTCATGGTTCACTTCAACACCCATATATCGCTTCCTGCCTGCCTGCCTCCTTCCCAGCCTGCAAGCCTGCCTGCCTGCCTCCTTCCCAGCCTGCAAGCCTGCCTGCCTGCCTGCCTCCTTCCCAGCCTGCAAGCCTGCCTGCCTGCCTGCCTCCTTCCCAGCCTGCAAGCCTGCCTGCCTGCCTGCCTCCTTCCCAGCCTGCAAGCCTGCCTGCCTGCCTGCCTCCTTCCCAGCCTGCAAGCCTGCCTGCCTGCCTGCCTCCTTTCCAGCCTGCAAGCCTGCCTGCCTGCCTGCCTCTTTCCCAGCCTGCAAGCCTGCCTGCCTGCCTGCCTCCTTCCCAGCCTGCAAGCCTGCCTGCCTGCCTGCCTCCTTCCCAGCCTGCAAGCCTGCCTGCCTCCTTCCCAGCCTGCAAGCCTGCCTGCCTGCCTCCTTCCCAGCCTGCAAGCCTGCCTGCCTGCCTCCTTCCCAGCCTGCAAGCCTGCCTGCCTGCCTCCTTCCCAGCCTGCAAGCCTGCCTGCCTGCCTCCTTCCCAGCCTGCAAGCCTGCCTGCCTCCTTCCCAGCCTGCAAGCCTGCCTGCCTGCCTGCCTCCTTCCCAGCCTGCAAGCCTGCCTGCCTGCCTGCCTGCCTCCTTCCCAGCCTGCAAGCCTGCCTGCCTGCCATCATGCTAACGGGTAGTGTGTGTTAGGCTTATCTTCGGGAATGAGCCGGTCTCGCCCCCACCACCCGCCCCCTACATCCCATACTCTCTTTTAAAGGTCACGCGGTTCAACCGCGTGACTACCACTCACTCCCTGCCTGCCTGCAAGCTAGCCTGCCTGCAAGCTAGCCTGCCTGCCTGCCTGCCTGCCTGCCTGCCTGCCTGCCTGCCTGCCTGCCTGCCTGCCTTTCCCTCCCTAATTCTCACTACTTCCATCTCTTCCTGCCTACCTCCTAGCATCTCTCCCTACCTCCCCCTCCCTCTTAGCATCTCTCCCTCCCTCCTAGCATCTCTCTCTCCCTCCTAGCATCTCTCTCTCCCTCCCTCCCTTTCTGACTAATTCTCCCCCCCTCTCTCATACTGCCTCCCACCTAAGCTCCCTCATCCATCCACCCACTGGTCAGCCATCACTGACGCAATGTGTGCATTTGGAGCCGACATGGTGCACAGATGTTTCTTGATTGTGCAGATATGTAAAACAAAAGCACAGAATGAACATTCCAGCCTTATGGCAATTCAAAATAATAGGAATAATAGGCCGTGAATCTGTGAAGTCACAGTGGGCAAACTGGACCATCTCCCACCCACCACAACAAGCCGGCATGACGCTTGGCAGACCCCTTCCTACCCGAACTTTGTTCGGGTAGCATGACTCCCCAACCCCAATCGGGAAACTGGAAGTTTCGGATAACTAAAGTTCGGAAACCAAGTGGTGCTCTGTATATATATATATATATATATATATATATATATATATATATATATATATATGTCGTACCTAGTAGCCAGAACTCACTTCTCAGCCTACTATTCAAGGCCCGATTTGCCTAATAAGCCAAGTTTTCCTGAATTAATATATTTACTATAATTTTTTTCTTATGAAATGATAAAGCAACCCTTTTCTCTATGTATGAGGTCAATTTTTTTTTATTGAAGTTAAAATTAATGTAGATATGTGCCCGAACCTAACCAACCCTACCTAACCTAACCTAACCTATCTTTATAGGTAAGGTTAGGTTAGGTAGCCAAAAAAAGCTAGGTTAGGTTAGGTTAGGTAGGTTAGGTAGACGAAAAAACATTAATTCATGAAAACTTGGCTTATTAGGCAAATCGGGCCTTGAATAGTAGGCTAAGAAGGGCGTTCTGGCTATTAGGTACGACATATATATATATATATATATATATATATATATATATATATATATATATATATATATATATATATATATATATATATATATATATTTATATATATATATATATATATATATTTATATATATATATGTATATATATATATATATATATATATATATATATATATATATATATATATACATATATATATATATATATATATATATATATATATATATATATATATATATATATATATATGTATATATATATATATATTTATATATATATATATATATAATTTATATATATTTTAATTTATACTCAATTAGTATTAAGCTTTAGTCATTAATGTTTTTCATGCCCGAAACACTTTGCGTAACAGTAGCTTTAGGCATTGTATGTACTAGCTCTATCTATAAATCCATCAATCTTTGTAAAATCTCTTGTATGTATGTTCCTTATCTAAATAAACATTTATTTATTTATTTATTTATTATTTCGTCAAGTGGAGAGGATAGCCAGATTCTAGCAATAGCTGGATTAAAACTCAAGACATTGTCAAATTTAACAAAAAATGACAGTTCATCAGGACTCTCTCGTAGAGAAACACCATCAACTGTTATTTTTATTAAACAATTTATCACCCAAGAAGCGGAATAAACTAATCAAGGCTTTAAAAGACAGGAAATTGAATCAATTTATGAAATTTTTGCCAATTTTCTAAAACAAAACATCCCAGTTCAACCGCAGATAATTAATGGCTTACAGAGGTATCAGAATGACATTCGTTCTGTAGCACGTAAGAAAACTCCACTGTACAAAAAGAAGAACATTCTAACCTCTAGATGAGGTGGGGCTATATTGGCAGCTCTGTTACCTTTGGCTTAATCGTTAATTTCCTCATTAATAAAGTAATTACGTAAATAAGTAACGAGAGAATAAATGGTGAAAGAATATTGTCTGGTACCACGACTCATCGCCAAAAAATATTAATTTAATAAAAACCAGAACACACCATTACCTATTAATGTGGTGGGTCAGCCCTCTTCCACCGGGGGTGATGGTGAAATTAAGTCCTTCTCTTAAAAAAATTAAAACAAATGGTGCAATTCAGGTAATAATGTTGGTGGTAGCTGTAACCACCTCGGCTGTGACTCTAGCGGCGGTGATGGGGGAGTGGGGGAAGTGGACACTCCCCCCACTCGCCCGGCAACAACAGCTTATAGGCAGTGTTGCCACGATAACTCCTGTGATCCTTATAACCCCACCAGACGGGCCGGGCTGGTCAGACAAACATTAAATGTCATTGACCCCGCCGCCGTTGCAGCGCCGCCCTTTAAAGAAAAAACGCGGGCTGGGCGGTGTGACCGATGCCTTTTTTTTTTTTTTTTTTAAAAAGAGAACATTTCATTCTACCAGCCGAAATGCGGGTAGTTGTTGCTGGGCACACTCCTCATAAAGCTACCATCACACCCCAAAACCCAAGTATGGACAACTTAATTTATGTGAATTGAGGAAATTCCACATGTCAAAACATTATTGAACATGTTTGAACAAAACAGCCAACAGGTGATATGGGAGAGCCATGGAAATTTATTAAAGCCTGTGCAAAATTTAAATATTTTAGATATAATTAAAACTTTAGCCTTTGCTAAAGGACAATTTAGGACAAATGACAAGGAGGTTGTAAGGATTTTACTGAAGGTGGCTGGCATAGACCCGACCTTCATACATAATTATCGCATCAGATCGCAGTTAAAAGGGGGGAGGGGTATCCATAGGAGACCCCATTGGGAACCGTATTGAAGACCTATATGAACCACATCTTAAACGCCATTATATTCAGTTGTGTATTCACCATGGAGCAAGCTTCTACACCCCCTCCCCCTCCAGCAGAAGAAAAATCCCCCATATTAAAAAAGTTGGTTGCTACACAACGATACCACTAGTATGTCGAGCACAAATGTAGATTGATATATGTATTGTGGGATTGTTATGACCGTCTTGAGTTGAGCGCTCTTCCAGAACGGGTTTTTAAGTCATTTGGTGAAACGGTGAAAAGTTATGAAGAGTATTCATCTCAGGAAATCCAGACGGAGATATGGCAGATGGAAAAATTAACCTTCCAACATCGAGACATGATTACAACCTTCAAGTCTGGGCGGAGTGTCTATGGGCTTATAAGGTGAGAAAGGTGTTCTCTACCCCACATTCTTCTACCCTCCAGGAAGGGCACAGGTGTATTTAAAGGCCCCCCACCATCGCTCCTGGTCACTATAGTTGTCGACACGCTCCTCACAGCCGCCCTTCGTCATGTCGTTGTCGACTATCAAGACCATCACGGACGACATCACTGACACCCACACCTTTGGGGTTCGGTGATGTCATAGTCTACAACCTCCCTGCTGGCACTGTGCGTCCCTATGGACTAGCCTCCGTAATATGGAAAAGTTACGGTTACGCTCGTGTGGAACGTATTGGTCTGGCTAATGTCAATAGAGCCATAATTCGTTCTCGGGCTACCCCAGGGGACATTGAAGTGAGTATAGCCCCATACCCCTCTGACGGACAAGACCTAGTCGAAGAACTTGTACTCTTCTTTAGGCCCAGACAAACAAACCCACCCTAGCACTCACCGGCGCTAGTGGGTGACCATTAGGCCCACCCTAGTGGCCCTAATTTCTGTGTTCGGTGCAGGTGCACCCATCGAGTCCAACCCAATTGCACAGAAGCAAGTGCAGACTTCCGCCGACACCCACTACGTCACTAACGTCACCCTGAATACCGCCAGGAACAGAGCCTTCTGGCTCAAGATTGCCCTAACAAACGTGGGCAATCTAATGGTGAGAACCCCAATCATGTTTCGATTGGTGGTGCCCCATGGGTTAGGGGCTTCCCGTGATGGTATAGACAACTGGCACAAGGACATCGGACCCATGTAGATCTCACTACATCACGAACTATCCAAGCATAACAAGGAACTTGTTATCCTCAAACGCCCTGCTGCTGTTACCCCATCAATGGTACCCCTCCCGATCGACGACCCCAGAGGTGAAGCCTGGACACCGTGGTGGGGGAGGGTGCTACCACCCCAGGAAGCTCTTCTCATTCTACACAACCAGCTACTCCCAGGAAGAAAAGACATTTGCAGGAATACTCATCCAGCACCACCATCACCACCGCCCCACCTCCACCCACAACATCAACCACAGCCAAATGATGGATCAAAACCACCATCGACTTCGATTCCCACTCGAATCGTCGTATTGATACCATCCTCGATGGGGAGTCACAGGAAATATTCCTGTTATCCTCCCCTCCGAAAAAAAACAATGAAAGCTGTAACCACATCCAGGAAAGAAGAGGTGGCAGCACCAACAGCGGCAGCAGCTCCAGTGGTAGCGACAGCAGCAGGGTCAGCGGTGCCAGCAGCTCCATCATCAGCAGCAGCAGCCAGCTGAGGTTAATCACTGTTCTTTAAAATGGTTATTTGTTGAGGGGAATCTTTCCCCTGTTGTAGTTCTTTGAAACAAACAAACAAACAATATAATTTCCTTTTTGTAGTTTAATAAAATAAAATATAAGTAATGTTGTTTATTTTCCCCTTCATACAAAAACCTCTCCCCCGTATATCCCCCAATCAGTACATAACGGGACAATGAGTGAGGAACGTTACTTATATCTTACTAGTCTCGACCAAGGAGATATATACAACAACACGAGTTCAGCATTTACAAACACCATCCCCACACTACATTTAAACCCTTCCATAAAACATGAAGTGGCTTTAGTCAACATACGCTTACCCAGGCGAATTAATGCCATCATCAAGGATGAGGAGGAGTCTGGCATAGATATCTATGCTACTTTTAAACATGGAATTCTTTCTAAGAGTCCAGAACACTTAACCCTTCCTCTGCTCAGGGGTCCTGAGGACATTTGTACCCCTGTGCGCAAGAAAAAAAAATAAAAAAAATTATTTCGTCTTATTAAAATGTTAATTTGTATTCCCTGAGCACAGGAAAAATAATAAATAAATGGTTGGTGACATATTTTGGGCGCAACTGACCGAGGAAGTCTGGCAAAAAGTGGGCGTTGACATAGCAGTCATCAGAGCCGGTCAGCGTCACCCGCGCTGACAGGTGGGAGTTGCCACGAAGATATTATCACTTAATTATTTCTATGTTTCTGATTAATTTTTTCTAAGTTTTTTTGCAGTAATATTATTCAATAGTGTGTATTGTAATATATTTATATAATAAAAGTGGTGAATAATCGCTATACTCAAAAATATGGAGTGCATATTAGTGATTCAATTATTATGTTCATAAAACAATAAACAAATAGTTTTGCTGCTATTACACTCTACACACAGGTTATATATAAGTATCTGCATATTTTGTTCACCATAACGAACCACTAAGTTTGTATTGAGAGTCGAAAAGCAGCGAGGAGTTACCGCCACACACCAGCCAGCCACTCATTGCCACTCCCTCAACAACGCCTCACTCGCCCACTTTTTCCTCCCACCATCCAGTTTTATATTTTATTCGCAATATAAAGACGTTATATATAAGAATCTACATATTTTGTTCACCACAACTGTAAAACTAAGCTGATATTATTAGTTCAGGCACTAAGAGTCGTCGCTATACATAGTCAGCTGGCGGCTCCCTCACCCATTCAAGGTCACACGCACTAAACTTTCTCCCCCAACAATACCGTTTGTGGTGTTATTACACTATATACAGACATTATATATAAGTATGTATATGTTTTGTTCACCACAACTGTACAGCTAAGCCGATATAGTTAGTTCAGGCACTAAGAGTCGTCGCTATACACACAGTCCGCTGGCGGCTCCCTCACTCATTCGAGATCTCATGCACTAAACATTTTCCCCCAACAATACTGTTTGCAGTGTTATTACACTATATACACACATATTATATATAAGTATCTACTTGTTGTATACACCGTAACTGTAGACCGAAGCTTGTAGAGTGCCCAAAGAGCATAGTGGCCACCCTCTGCACAGCCAGACAAATCATGCAGACGACGTCACCTCCGTCACCCAAATGGCTCCTCCCAGCATAATCCTTTTACTGTTATTGCACTAATACACACATTATATATAAGTATCTACATTTGTGTTCACCACAGAGAACCACTGACCTGGTATGGTGAATGGAGACAACAACAGGTGACCACACAGTCAGTAAACGATGCTGTCTCCCTCCGTTCCTCAGCATCACTCCTCTTACAGCGCTAATTATTACAACAATCCTGCTATTATCACAACCTTGGTTATTTATATCTCAGTCAGGGGTCATCTGTAATATTGTCATCACTAAATAATAGTAATTATATATTTATTTTGACATTTTTTGGCGATGCTGTGGTCACAAGCTGAACAGTAATGCTGTTCACCCATGCTGCGTGCGCCAACCTTGGTTGCTCCAACAGTACTGTGCCTCTCACACCTGAGAATATTGCCCACGATTTTTTTTTAAAAGGGCATCTGTTTACAAGAGCCCTGAGGGAGCTAATGTGAACCCCGTGTAGCCGCGGGCATTTGAATCGTGCCTGGCACCCATGGGCGTATATATACACCATGTGCAGTTTAAGGGTTAATATATTCCTTCCTGCCGAAAACCAACATATTATCAAGAAACATCAAATTCATTACAGCTGAGCTTAGCCGGCAAATAACCACCGACATGAAACTTAGTTTTAGGGATGATTTCAAAATATACTTCACAGATAAAGAACCAATCTTTAGAGTGGGTATTACAGAGCACCACTTGGTTTCCGAACCCCTTGGGGACGAGACCCGTCGGTTAACATGTAAGTTCGTATACGAGAAATAGAGGGGAAAAAATAAACTAGAAATGTAAAAAGAAGTTGTTCTGAAAAGTTTACGAAAAACTCTAGGGGAAAAATCGACAGGTTCATAGCGTAAATGCGACCGTGTTTTGTTTGTACTCACCAATAAGTGAAGTCCTGGTCCGCTTTATAAAAGTCCTTAATTGTTCCTAACTGATTATTAAGACGACTGGCAAACATCCTCTAGATGTTTCCTGCCAGCCTGCAGGAACATCCTGCCACCCTGCCTGCCAGCTTGCCTGCCAGCCTGCAGGCACATCCTGCCAGCTTGCAGGAACATCCTGCCAGCCTGCAGGAACATCCTGCCTGCCAGCCTGCAGGAACAGCCTGCCAGCTTGCCTGCCAGCCTGCAGGCACATCCTGCAGGCACATCCTGCCAGCCTGCAGGCACAGCCTGCCTGCCAGCTTGCCTGCCAGCCTGCAGGCACATCCTGCCAGCCTGCAGGCACATCCTGCCTGCCAGCTTGCCTGCCAGCCTGCAGGCACATCCTGCCTAAAATATACGATGATGTACTGTACATTTAAGAAACAAATCTGGGTCACAGGTCTGTGGAGTGTGGTTAGGCTTACGGAGTCAGCCGGTCCCTCCCCCACCACCGACACACCTCCCCCTCTCCCCCCACCCCAAACCCATACACACACACTCTCAAAGGTCACGTGGTTCATGGTTCACTTCAACACCCATATATCGCTTCCTGCCTGCCTGCCTCCTTCCCAGCCTGCAAGCCTGCCTGCCTGCCTCCTTCCCAGCCTGCAAGCCTGCCTGCCTGCCTGCCTCCTTCCCAGCCTGCAAGCCTGCCTGCCTGCCTGCCTCCTTCCCAGCCTGCAAGCCTGCCTGCCTGCCTGCCTCCTTCCCAGCCTGCAAGCCTGCCTGCCTGCCTGCCTCCTTCCCAGCCTGCAAGCCTGCCTGCCTGCCTGCCTCCTTTCCAGCCTGCAAGCCTGCCTGCCTGCCTGCCTCTTTCCCAGCCTGCAAGCCTGCCTGCCTGCCTGCCTCCTTCCCAGCCTGCAAGCCTGCCTGCCTGCCTGCCTCCTTCCCAGCCTGCAAGCCTGCCTGCCTCCTTCCCAGCCTGCAAGCCTGCCTGCCTGCCTCCTTCCCAGCCTGCAAGCCTGCCTGCCTGCCTCCTTCCCAGCCTGCAAGCCTGCCTGCCTGCCTCCTTCCCAGCCTGCAAGCCTGCCTGCCTGCCTCCTTCCCAGCCTGCAAGCCTGCCTGCCTCCTTCCCAGCCTGCAAGCCTGCCTGCCTGCCTGCCTCCTTCCCAGCCTGCAAGCCTGCCTGCCTGCCTGCCTGCCTCCTTCCCAGCCTGCAAGCCTGCCTGCCTGCCATCATGCTAACGGGTAGTGTGTGTTAGGCTTATCTTCGGGAATGAGCCGGTCTCGCCCCCACCACCCGCCCCCTACATCCCATACTCTCTTTTAAAGGTCACGCGGTTCAACCGCGTGACTACCACTCACTCCCTGCCTGCCTGCAAGCTAGCCTGCCTGCAAGCTAGCCTGCCTGCCTGCCTGCCTGCCTGCCTGCCTGCCTGCCTGCCTGCCTGCCTGCCTGCCTTTCCCTCCCTAATTCTCACTACTTCCATCTCTTCCTGCCTACCTCCTAGCATCTCTCCCTACCTCCCCCTCCCTCTTAGCATCTCTCCCTCCCTCCTAGCATCTCTCTCTCCCTCCTAGCATCTCTCTCTCCCTCCCTCCCTTTCTGACTAATTCTCCCCCCCTCTCTCATACTGCCTCCCACCTAAGCTCCCTCATCCATCCACCCACTGGTCAGCCATCACTGACGCAATGTGTGCATTTGGAGCCGACATGGTGCACAGATGTTTCTTGATTGTGCAGATATGTAAAACAAAAGCACAGAATGAACATTCCAGCCTTATGGCAATTCAAAATAATAGGAATAATAGGCCGTGAATCTGTGAAGTCACAGTGGGCAAACTGGACCATCTCCCACCCACCACAACAAGCCGGCATGACGCTTGGCAGACCCCTTCCTACCCGAACTTTGTTCGGGTAGCATGACTCCCCAACCCCAATCGGGAAACTGGAAGTTTCGGATAACTAAAGTTCGGAAACCAAGTGGTGCTCTGTACTAGCTTCAACTCTGAACAGTGAAGGTACTGGCTCGTTATATTCTCTCAGCTTTCAATTTAAACACAGAATAGCTAATGTACTTGGTTTTGAGCATCCAAGGTTGTGGCCTGATTCCCTCCAGACAATGACGGGGGTTGTGACTATTTACTCATTTATAGTGACGTCATCGAGCCGGAGGGCAGATTGTAAATATCTTAGATGCAATCAATTATCATGACTCATATTCTAGAGGAGCTCATCTCCTAGTTTACAAGAAATTAAATACTAACACGTTGGAGAAAGTAAGTATTAAAATAACAGATCAGTTTGGGCGAAGGGTTAGTTTTGGAGATGGAAGATCGGTTACGGCAGTCTTACATATCCGCCCTAAAGTATAGCAATATATAATATATATATAGAAGTGTTTTCCCACGACTTCGGTTATTATAAGAAGAGGTGTCGGGATGCATGTACCATTCCAACCGCCTTCTCAAAAGGAATTCGGCGAGATATTCACACCTCTCTCTAGGAGATATGGGTTGAGAGGGGGAGCGATGAATGACATACGCACATTCCATGTACCTTATTTCAGATTTGGTGGCAGTTTCTTTGGAACCTTGGCTGGCATGGCCAGACGAGCCATACCATTTTCATGAAAACTGTAACGCCGACTGCTATCGATTTTGGGAAAAATGTTCTTGGAGATTTAACCAGTGGTAGACGGGATGTAAAGAGCGCTCTGAGAACTCACAGTATTGATGCTCTTAAGACGGTGGGGAAGAAATTGGTAACAGGGGAGAAAATTAAAAGACTCTCTAGGAGAATAAAAAAAAATGTAAACGAGGCCTCGGGTATAAAAATGACGTATATTCACTATCGTAAGCAGTCATACTTCATCTTTTGGAGGGTATCATGGCAGAGGCTAGTGGAGCTGTGGTGAAAATGTCATTAGAATATTATAGCTCCAGTATTATTGACCAATTTCCTAGAAGTAACAGAATACGCAATGTGGAGAGTTCAATTGCCTCTACACAGCAAATAGACATTCTACCTGTCAACCTCCCCATTAATCAACGTTTTTGGGATAATTACTTAGAATTCCGCATTCCTGGAACCCAGGGTGCCTTCTTAGATCTAGCCAATTTTGTTATAGGTTTTAAGGTATCTTTAACGAAAGATGATGATACCACAAAATTGGAAGAGGATGACTATGTGGAATTTGTGAATGGGTTGTCAAATACCATGTTTAAAGGTGTTCAGTTTTTTTTAGGAGAGCAAGTAGTTGAAACAAATTCTAATTTTAATTATTGGTCGTTTATTAAATTAATTACCTCCTTGCCTCCATCAAAAATGTCTTCGTTGGGGAGAATTGGAGCCTTTCGTAGGGACTGGAGTGATGACGATAGTATAATCAGTAATGAATTCACTAATACTTAATTTACTGGAGCAACCACCAAGGATAACAAAATTATGACTGATTTAAAAGGTAGAGGTTTGTCAATGTGTTTCCCCCCCTAGTATTGGATGTAACAACCCTAGACCAATACATATTAGATAATATAGATGTGCGTCTAAGATTGGAGCTTTCTCATACTTGGGTGCTAAATACAAGCTGGTCGATGGCTTTAAGTATCGCTTGAATATGGATTATGCTAAGTTATGGGAAACGCGGGTGTTCGCCTACCCAAGTGCTTACCTAGCCTTAAATAGCTCACTGATAGCATCCCCTGACCCCATAAGCTATACTTTCAATAGAACCATTTCTAAAACATATGTCCTAGCGGGGAATCAAACTAGTCTCTTAATTGATCAGCCTTGGGCGCAAGTAATTCCACGCAAGATATATATGGTAATTGTTCCAATGAATTATTATGCAGGTCTTCACCAAGGTAATGGATTATATTTTGAAAATGCAAAACTGAAAAGTATCGCCATGTATTTGAATAATAATGCAATTTACCGAATTGGTGGTGATTTCGACAACCATTATTCCCTTTATTACGAAACTTTGAAGACATTAGGCTTAGAGCGTGATTCACTACTAGGCTATGACACTTTTAATAAAGGAAGATCAATATTCGCCTTTGACTTAAGCACCATTCAAACGAAGGATTCATTCCCTGTGGAGAAATCTGGCAACTTGCGTATGGAGCTTGAAATTGGCGGTGGCGTTACATATAACAGACTGGTTTTATTGTTTGGAGTACATATAACAGACTGGTTTTATTGTTTGGAGAAACGACCGGGGTACTATCCATCGACGGACAGAGAACTGTTCTATGCGACATGCGGGCTTAAAAACATAATGAACTGTTATGATATAAATATTAATTTAAAAAATAATCTAGGGGTTCGAGTGCTCTACTTAGGTTGTTATAATGTCGATGAGATAGAATATTTAAATATCTCATCAAGAAAACCTATTGTCCTCATAACTAATATTTTACCATCACACAGTACAATAACTATGGGACATTGGGTAGGTATTTATGTTGATAAAGTTAAACATCGAATGTTTTTTCGATAGTTATGCAATGTCACCGGTTACTTACGGTCATTATTTTAAGGGATTTATTAAAACTAAAAGAATAACAGAGGTGTTTGGAATGTGCTACAGACTCCAGAGTGACTTTACTCTTGCCTGCAGCTTATATTGCACCATGTTTGTTCACAGAATAAGCCATCTGGGCTTGCCTTCAACAGTACATTACATACATAATGTATTTTCCAGCGTTACTTTAAAATTAAACGATAAATGAGGCCTTGCTTATGCGAGACGATATTTTCCTATGAAACGTCATTGTGTTAGAACATTTTGTAGAGGTGTAGGGGTTGGGTCTTATAGGTGGTGTAGAGAATATTTTTGTTAGCTAGGCAACCTACCTAACAAGGGGGGAGGGGATTACCCCCTATAAAAACCCCTCTCACCCCACAACCTCCCCAGAAGACCGTCAACCTCCTCCTCCTACAAAATGCAAGGTGTCTCTCCAAAAACACCCACAGGGAAGATTGAAGTCCTTGAAGGGCCTGGTTAGTATTACCCTCACTTTCTGGTAAAGATTTATTTTATTTTTATTTTATCCCCACAATAAAAAGTTTGTATATCCTCAATTTTTTCCCTCTTTATTTTTCTTCAGTACAGTTCTTGGGACCCGTCCACATTTGTAGAGTAGTTTTATCTATGTGGGGGTCTGCCCCAAACAAGATGCTGTTATGTAGCCAATTGACGATGCCTGCTGTAGAGGACACAAGGCCGCTCCTTCAAGGGGGGAGGTATGTACTAGTTGTTCTTAGAGAAAATATAATATTTTTCTAATAAAAGATATAATCATATATAAAACCTTTAATCACTATAAATTATTTCTCCCATCTCTTTCCAGAACACTTCAGATGTGGGGGAGAAGGAAACTCAGCCAAAAGGCTACCACCCATCTCACCCCACATCCCCAGGAGAGGAGGATGGGGTTCAAGACCTTCCTCCACTCACCACTGAAGTATTCTACTCATATGAGGATGAGGAAGACGTCAGAATTCTACTCATATGAGGATGAGGAAGTGGAGGGGGGTGAGGAATAAGAGTGAGGAAGCCATAACTACAATTATTAACTATCATAATTAACTTCTTATACATTATTTGTGGTTTTTACCTAATAAAAGCATTAATAAATTATTTGATGTTTTTTTTAACCCCAGGGGAGATTTATAATTTAATACTCCTTAAATACTCTTATATAAGGCCCACACAGCTCCACTGGGTGTGGAACTCTGTTATGGTACATTCAAGGCCATTAGGTACGAGGAAGGGTACGGGGGGACCACCCCCACTGAGAAAAAACCTGTTTTTACTCCTGCTCCATAGAGGGATGCAGGCGTAACTGGCACTCTCCTATGTGTGTTTATTATATAAATATATTTATTTTTTTTACTTAGATATATTGTCATACTTTACTGTATAAAGAACATGATCATAGTGGTACATAATATATACCTATCTTCACTGTTTTTTTGACTGCTACCACACCCACCTCTGATGACCAAATATGGAGTGGCTCTATGTGGCTCTCTGCTTCTGATTTTTATCTGATCAACGTACATAGGTGGCTCTGTCTGTCACCAAATCCCCCTACTAACTTAGTATAGCACTCCCAATACCATGAGCTTCTATCTTTTTAATCAGTCTTTCATGTGGCACTGTTTCAAAAGCTTTGCTACAGTCAAGGTACACATCTTCACAATCTCTATCAACTTCCTCAATTATGCTGGAATGAAAAGATAGGAAATTTGTTAAACATGAATGTCCATTTATAAAACCATGTTGAGAATCATTTAATAATTTATGTTTTTCAAGATGAAAACGAATTGTATTTGCTTTATCTAAAAATTGCTATAATTTTTTACCTAATTAGCCTATAGAAGTTAGGCTCATTGGCCGATAGTTTGACGCAAGTGATCTATCTCTCTTCTTAAAAATTGATACCACATTATCAACCTTCCCTGACTCTGTCACTCTGCCTGACTATTGATTTATTAAATACTAGCTGTACCCGGCCACAGCAACCTTCCCTGTCTGCCAGTCCTCCTCACCATTCCTCCCCTCCTCCGTCCCCTCGCCATCTCCACCATTCCCACCACCTCCGCTCCTTTGTTCTCCCCACCGTCCAATACTCCACCGTTCTCTAGTCCTCCTAACCATTCCCCACTCCACCATCCCCTCGTCGTCCCCACTCTTTAAGCACCCTGGCAAACCCGGCCCCGGGGATACGTTTGGTTTGTGTTTTACTATTTGTTTAATTACATCCTCCCTGGTAACTGCTAAACTAGTCAACCTGTCCTCGTCGACACCCACAGAGTCTTGTTTGTCCATGTGGGTGGAGATAAATACAGATACTAAATTTAAAATACTATTTTCCCATGTTGGTACTTTAATGTGTTGCATATGAAAGCAATCATCACTTAAATCTAGAAAATCTTCTGCTTCATTACTTCCTGTTGGTTTAACCAGTTTATTCTACTAAAATAAAGTCTCCCATGACACTAATACTGTTAGACCTAAATGCTCAAATTATTTCATCCCATAGACGCTTTGCTTTCATTCTGTCTATGTTTGGTGGTCTGTATATAACTCCTATTACATGATTATTTGCTTTTTCGTTTAATTGTAGCCAAATAGTTTCTTTGTGGGGCTCAGTTTTGATTCTCTCTTTGAGACAACATTTTAGATTTTCCCCGTAACATATATTGCTGCTCCCCCTCCTCGTCTAATATATCTATCTGTGTTAACTAGTTTAAATCCATTTATTTGATATTTAGCTAATAGTTCTCTATTTTCTACATTCATCCACGTTTTGGTAGGTCCAATAATATCTGTTTTTTCTGTTTGAACAAGAGCATTAAAATCGTTAATTTTGCTTCTTAGACTCCTATTGTTCGTGTAATATACCCTAAGTGTATTGCTATTTGGAGGCCCTTTTCTTTTCCTGATCATTTTACCAATTTGTTTCTCCCACATACACATACTCTTTTTACCTCCTTTCTCCACATCAATTCTCATACCACTGTCTACTATCAGTTTAGACCCAAACAAAACCCTCCCACCACAGGTTCCAAGGAGTTGGCAACAACAACAACCCCAGCCCTAGAAAGATGCATCCCATCCCGAGCATACATGTCATTTCTTCCATTGAAGTGTTCCCAGTGAGCTATGAATGATAGTGCATTTGATTTGCAATATTTGTCCAGTCGGCAATTGACACCAAGTGCCCTCGACAACCATTCATTTCCAACTCCCTTTCTTGGAAGAATGCCTCACATGATCGGGATTCCTCTCCTGCTCCTAACTAATTCTATGTCTGTCTTAAACCTCTGTATAAGTTCCTCACTCCCAACTCATCCAACATCATTTCCACCTGCACTGATACAAATAATGGGTTTGTTACCATTTCCAGCCATAATATCATTCATGATGTTAACAATTTCACTAATTCCTGTTCCTGGATAGCAAACCCTTAACCTGTTTCCCCCGATTGTGCACAAATAGCTTTATCTAGATATCTCACCTGAGAAACTCGAACAATCCAATTTGATTGGTTGTTAGAGTTTCAACCAAATCTCTCTCTCAACCAAATTTGATTGGTAGAGAGAGAGAGAGAGAGAGAGAGAGAGAGAGAGAGAGAGAGAGAGAGAGAGAGAGAGAGAGTCTGTGTGTGTGTGTGTGTGTGTGTACTCACCTATATGTACTCACCTATATGTGCTTGCAGGATCGAGCATTGACTCTTGGATCCCGCCTTTCCAGCTATCGGTTGTTTACAGCAATGACTCCTGTCCCATTTCCCTATCATACCTAGTTTTAAAAGTATGAATAGTATTTGCTTCCACAACCTGTTCCCCAAGTGCATTCCATTTTTCCACTACTCTCACGCTAAAACAAAACTTCCTAACATCTCTGTGACTCATCTGAGTTTCCAGTTTCCACCCATGTCCCCTCGTTCTGTTATTATTACGTGTGAACATTTCATCTATTTCCACTTTGTCAATTCCCCTGAGTATTTTATATGTCCCTATCATATCTCCTCTCTCCCTTCTTTTCTCTAGTGTCGTAAGGTTCAGTTCCTTCAGCCGCTCTTCATATCCCATCCCTCGTAACTCTCGCAAACCTCTGAACCTTCTCCAGTTTCTTTATGTGTTTCTTCAGGTGGGGGCTCCATGATGGCGCGGCATACTCTAAGACGGGTCTCACGTAGGCAGTGTAAAGCGCCCTAAAAGCCTCCTCATTTAGGTTTCTGAATGAAGTTCTAATTTTCGCCAGTGTAGAGTACGCTGCTGTCGTTATCCTATTTATATGTGCCTCAGGAGTTAGATTAGGTGTCATATCCACTCCCAGGTCTCTTTCTCGAATCGTTACAGGTAGGCTGTTCCCCTTCATTGTGTACTGTCCCTTTGGTCTCCTGTCACCTGATCCCATTTCCATAACTTTATATTTACTGGTGTTAAACTCCAGTAGCCATTTCCCTGACCATCTCTGCAGCCTGTTTAAGTCCTCTTGGAGGATCCTACAATCCTCATCTGTCACAACTCTTCTTATTAATTTTGCGTCATCCGCAAACATTGACATGTATGATTCCACTCCTGTAAACATATCATTTACGTAAATTAGAAAGAGGATTGGTCCCAGCACCGATCCTTGAGGTACTCCACTTGTTACTGTTCGCCAGTCCGACTTCTCGCCCCTTACCATTACCCTCTGGCTCCTTCCTGTTAGGTAGTTCTTCACCCATACTAGGGCCTTTCCGCTTACTCCTGCCTGCCTCTCAAGTTTGTATAGCAGTCTCATGTGCGGTACCGTATCAAAGGCCTTTTGGCAGTCAAGAAATATGCAGTCTGCCCAGCCTTCTCTGTCCTGCCTTATCCTTGTTACTTTATCATAGAATTCTAAAAGGTTTGTTAGGCATGATTTCCCTGTCCAGAACCCATGTTGGTGCTTGTTTACAAACCCAATGCTCTCCAGGTGCTCCACAAGTCTTAGCCTAATTATTCTTTCAAGTATTTTGCAGGGGATGCTTGTCAGTGATACGGGTCTGTAGTTAAGTGCCTCCTCCCTATCACCTTTTTTTAAAATCGGTACGACATTTGCCTCCTTCCAGCAACTGGGCAATTCTCCCGACATAAGTGACTCATTAAAGATCATTGCCAGAGGCACGCTGAGAGCCTGCACTGCCTCTTTAAGTATCCACGGTGATACTTTGTCAGGTCCAACAGCTTTATTTGCATCCAGTGATGTCAACTGTTTCATTACATCCTCTGCTGTCACCTCTATATCTGATAGTCTTTCATCTTGAGTAATCTCTTCTAACAATGGGAGCTGCTCAGGCTCGGTTGTGAACACTCCATGGAATTTTGCATTCAGTACCTCGCAGATTTCCTTGTCGCATTCTGTATATGCCCCTTCTGTTTTCCTCAGTCTTGTCACTTGGTCATTTACCGACATCTTCCTTCTTATATGGCTATGTAGTAATTTTGGTTGCTTTTTCGCTTTGACTGCAATATCATTCTCATAATTTCTTTCCGACACTCGTCTTATGTTAATGTAATCATTCCTAGCTCTGTTACATCTAATCCTGTTGTCCTCTGTCCTTTGTCTTCTGTACTTCCTCCACTCCCTCCTGCTTCTCACCTTTGCTTCCTGACACTGTCTATTAAACCATGGGTTATTATATTCCCTCCTGCTTTTTTCCTTTATTGTTGGAATAAATCTCTCTTCAGCCTCCTTGCATTTCAATATGACTTGGTTCATCATACCTTGCACTGTTTTTCCTCTAAGTTCTTCCTCCCACTGCACTTCTCCCAGGTAGTCCCTAATCCTTCTGTAGTCCCCTTTTCTGTAATCAAGTCTCCTTTCCCGGACCTCTTGTCCTTTGGTCACAATTTTTTAGCTCCATCATGTAGTCAAAGACTAGGACACAATGGTCACTAGCTCCTAGTGGTATTTCATGTTCCAACTGCTCGATGTCTTCTGCATTCTGGGTGAAAATGAGATCTAATAGGCTGGGCGTATCCCCTCCTCTTTCCCTAGTATCTTCTTTCACATGCTGTGTTAGGAAATTCCTGTCAATAACGTCTACCAGCTTCGCTCCCCAGGTCTCCTCCCCGCCATGGGGATTCCTCGTTTCCCAATCTATCTCTCCGTGATTTAGGTCCCCCATGACCAGCAGCTTCGCTCTCATTCTATGCGCTAAAGTTGCTGCCCTCTGCACTTCATCTATACATGTCTTGTTGCTGTCCTCGTACTCCTGCCTGGGCCTTCTACTGTTTGGTGGGGGATTGTAGAGTATCAAGATTGCAATCTTCTTCCCATCCACTGTCAGAGTTCCATGTATGAAGCTCGTGCTTTCATTGGTACCCGGATTTTCCAGCTCATCAAACTTCCATTTCCGCTTTATTAGTAGTGCCACTCCTCTACTAATAAACCTCAGTTTGTTGACCTCAGCAAAGGTCAACAAACTGATTGAAACTGGGAACGCCAAGAAATCTGGACTCCACCTGCCAAAGATTATTGGGGAATATAAACCTGGATATGCGTTTGGAAATGTCAAGACACACAAGCCTGGAAACCCACTTCGGCCAATCATTAGCCAGATACCCACACCCACGTACAGACTGGCGAAGCGACTCAACGGCCTGCTGACTCCTTATGTCCCTTGCGCCTTCAGCCAGAAGTCTCCAAAAGAATTTGTTGACTTACTGCGGGGCACACGGGCCACAGGGATAAGAGCCTCGTTGGACGTAGAATCACTGTTCACCAACGTACCTGTGGACGAGACAATCGGGATGATAGCCGACAGAGTGTATCGTGATCCAGCCTGTACTCCTCTTGACATACCAGAGAATATTCTAAGGAAACTACTCCAAGCTTGTACTAAAGAGGCACCCTTCTTGAGCCCGGATGGGCACATGTATAAACAAGTAGATGGGGTCGCCATGGGTTCTCCCCTAGGTGTCCTGTTAGCAAACTTCTACATGGGTACCATCGAGCAAAAAGTCTTAGTCGACATGAACATGAAACCGGCCATATACTGCAGGTATGTTGACGACATTTTTACACAGGTACCTGATGTCAGACATCTGCAGGAGCTGAAGGAGGCATTTGAGCAGAGTTCCGTGCTGCGTTTCACTTACGAGATGGAAAAGGATGGGAAGCTGCCCTTTCTAGATGTAACAGTCATGGAAAAGAGCGGAGGTTTCCACACTGCAGTCTACACTAAGGAAACAAACATAGGAATGTGCCTAAATGCCAACAGCGACTGCCCAGACAGGTACAAGAGGAGTGTTGTTAACGCATATATCGACCGTGCTCTCAGCCACAGCTCAGAATGGAAGCAAGTTGACGAAGAACTCTGTAGGGTAAGGCAGATCCTAGTCAGCAACGGCTTCTCCAATGGTTTCGTAGAAGACATCATATAAAGGAAAGTGAAACGCCTTGCAACCTCTGAAAAGACAACTAACACAACACCTATACCTCCTATTAGACTATTTTACAGGAACTTCTTTTCCACAGCTCATAAAACGAAGGAAAGGGTCCTAAAAGATATTGTTAATAGAAACGTTATCCCTACAGACAAAAATCAGAGGATACAACTGACGATTTACTATAAAACCAGAAAAACGGCCAGCCTACTCATGAGAAACTCTCTAGACACAAAGCAGAACGCTTTAAAAGAGACCAACGTCGTCTATGCCTTCAAATGCCCTCTTGGGGATTGTAAGCTCCAAAAAACCCAGTATATAGGCAAGACAACAACATCTCTTTCTAGGCGTTTAACGATGCATAAGCAACAGGGCTCCATTAAGGAACATATAATCTCTTCCGACAACCAAACCATCGCCAGAGAAATCCTAGTAAACAACACAGAAATCATCGATAGATACAGAGATAGCAGACGGCTTGACGTTTGCGAGGCACTACACATTAAAAAGTCAACACCAGCAATCAACAGCCAATTAATGCACAACTATATTCTACCCACCTCAAGACTTCGCTCCAATATAGAAGCATCAAGAAATATGGACCAATAGGCTTTCTACAATCACTTCTATTCAATACCCATTGTTTCATGTTCTGGCTTGTGTTGATGAAATTAATACCTTATTAAATACCACCTCACCCCATCCACCTCACTCAAATGTAGATATAAACAAATCGGAGCTGTGTAAGTTCTATTCAGTTGTGTATGTGTAACTAAAGTCTTTGAAAATGTAGTAAGTTTTACGAAACGCGCTCAAGTGTCGCGTCAGACTAGAAATAAAAATTAATTTTGGAGAATTGATTTTTGAATTACCACCAACAGTGAAAAGAAATGTCCGAAAGATTGAGAAAATTCGTGTTAGAATTATTAATCTTACTTTTTCAGTCATATTTAATAATATATATATATATTTTATTTTTTTCCGTTTATCAGGGGATTTGTATCGAACTTACACATCTTGCTGAACGGATGCCTATCTGTAAGGGTGCCAATTATGAACGAAATCGGTCGAAGTCAAGCTCAGCTACTGGTAACCAAACTTTAATCTTATTTTACAGAAGTAAGTAATTTACAAATTCAAGGTGTTTCACAGCTTTCATTTATTAATGAATTTACATGCAAATTACACCTTATATGTAGAGTTTATGCATCTACGAAACAATAATGACATTTTAGTCCAAAGTCCATTTATTGATTTTATAAATATTTATAAACTTCATATATTGCATATTTTTGGAAGGGGAACTTTGAATCATTGTATTATTGCACTAAACACTTTTTTATAAAACTGCTTTGGGAAATTCTTTATTATATGCTAATGTGATATCTGAGTGTTATAGAAATGATTTTAGTTGACACATGTGCTCCATGAAATTTTTTGAAAATGTTGAAAATTCGTTGCATAATACGTTGTGTATTTTCTTCTTCCTTTCTATTTAGGGTGTGAGGCTGAAACTTGGACCAGTTGCAGCCCTTTCCATTACCATTAATAAATAAAGTTTTAACAAAATTGAACAATTTTTACTCTCCCTGTAATATACCCCTAATGGGATGCTGCCGTCCTCGGTCATCCACTTGAGCTACCACACTGCCTATTGCAGTGCAGATGCATCAACATAGGCCAGAAATTGTGTATTAAGGGGGCATTAGGTTCCAATTTGCCCCAAAAATGCAATAAATGAAAACTCGTTCGATTTCATTCAAACTTTTTTTGTAAGTTGTATATTAAAAGTATTTCATCTGGTCCAAGTTTCAGCATCGTAGCATAAATAGGAAGGAAGAAAAAAATATTGAAGTAGGTGTCAAAATTATTCCAAAATGGTAAAAAACGATTATCAAACAAAAGTGTCAACTAAAATCATATCTATGAATCTTTGCTATCACAATAGCATATAATAAACAAATATTATAATTAGTTTAATTGGAAAAAAAATTAATTTAAAAACAAAATTGATTTTTTTTTTATTTTTTTTTTTTTTTATCTGACGATTTGCATGAAACTTATACACCTGACTGCACGTAAGCCTATCTGTAAGGGTGCCAATTTTGGAGAAAATTGGTTGATGTTAACCTCAGCCACAGATTGTATAACCTTAGACTTTATTATTTACTTTTTTTTTAATTAACTTAAACGTTCAAATACCTTTTTCATTTTTTATTCAATTTACATGAAACTTACACAGTATATGTAGAGTGCATGTTTCTAAATGTGGGGGACAGCTTTTTTCTACAAGTTCATTTATTGATTTTATAATAGCAATAAACATGCCATATTTGCATAATTATTGGGGGAAATTTGAAAATTTGTATTAGGAAAACTAAAGATGTTTTGGAAATTATTTATCTCCTGATCCTTTATTATATGATAATGTGTCAGAAACGTGTCACAGAATAATTATATCTGAAACGTGTGTTTATTTATTCAGACTTGAAAATGGGTAAAAGTCGTTTAAAAAAATATTCTCCCTTTCTGTTTACGCTGCAGTACTGAAACTTGGGACAATTGCAGCCCTTTTCATATACCACTAGTCAAAAAATATTGGTTGACATTGAACAACCTTTCTGTAACCGACCTATTGGGTCCCTAAAATCTGGGTGCGCCAAGATACTGCGAGAGCTTACAGCAGCCCTCAGTACCTGGAATGCCTGCTGTTGTTCTGTCCCCCACACGAACCCTGCAATTTAACCTTTATATCGTAAAATTAATCGGTTTGCACCACAGTGTTGCCAGAACTACGTAGTATTTTTATACATATTTCATAATCTTATGATTTTTTTCCCGAATTCTTTCGTAGTATACCACCTAATCTGATGTAATGGTCTCACAGTTTTGGAAATAGCTTTAATAAACCGCTGATAATAGCTAACGAGCCCCAGGGAAGATTTGCACTCTTTCTTGTTCCGGGGAGCTGGGAACTCTTGAATATTCCTGGTTTTATCTGGCAATGGACTGAATCCAGCCAATGGTATGACACAGGAATGTTACTGATTCTCAAAAAAAAAAAAAAAAAAAATAAGAATTCGTTTTGAGGTTTTGTAACCTCAGCCTTAGCTAGAGTTTCCTCAAATTGTGCATGTCCTCCTCTAATGACTTTCCCAGCACGATTACGTCATCGAGATATAGCAACGCTGTGGGACCTATAAATCCTGATAACACACTCATTATTATCCTACAGAACACAGCATGTGCTGACCTCATCACAAATGGAAGTCGTTTATAATGCCGGAGCTCATTGCACACACTAAAAAGCTGTGATTTCCCTCCACTCTTCCTCCATCGGTATCTGGTGATACCCATTGAGCAGGTCTAATGTGGTAAAATATTGTGATATCATCATCACCATCATAATATTAATATTGTAATAATATATAATTATAATTTTATTGTAATAATATATATAATATATTATTACAATATTAAAACCAATTTATATATTATTACAATAATAAGGTTATGATGGTGATGATGATATTATTATTATATTTGAGTTGTGTGTCCCTGGGAGGACAACCAGTCCTCCGGGGACTGGGAGTAACAGTAAATGCTATTATATGTGACAACACTTAATATGAAGCATCGTAGTTGGCCTACGTATCACAATAAGGTATTCAGAGATCATATTATAAGACAGGGGATTTGGATTAGTCGTATAAGACCTAACGAATATCACCCAAAATTCCTCAAATTAGTTTTTCACGTTCCAGCGTTATATACATTCTCTGTACTGATGTTTCCTTCAGCACCTCACACTATCCTATACCAGTCATTACTGTCCTCCTCCAACACTGTAACACACACCATTACCTCTGCACATTTCAGCATCATAAGCCAGTCGTTATTTTCCTCCTCCAACACTATAATATACATACTCAGACCTCTGCACCTCTCACCATCCTAAGACAGTCATAACTGTTCTTCTCCAACACTGTAACACACATACCTAGACCTCTGCCTCTCTCACCATCCTAAGACAGTCAAAACTGTCCTCCTCCAACACTGTAACACACTCTATGACCTCTGCATTTCAGCATCATAAGCCAGTCATTATTGTCCTCCTCCAACACTGTAACACACACACCCAGACCTCTGCACCTCTCACCATCCTAAGACAGTCATAACTGTCTTTCTCCAACACTGTAACACACACCCAGACCTCTGCACTTCTCACCTTCCAACGCCAGTCAATATTGTCCTCCTCCAACACTCTTTAACGTTTAAACCCAGACAATTGCCCACATCTCTCTGTAATTTCCCACTGACCTTCAAGTACTGCCTGCTCCTCCTTCTATCATATTTACCTCAAGCTGTTTATTCCTCATTCTTTCTTTTCCTGCTGTCTACTCATACTCCTGCTGTATGCATCCATCATACTTCTATTTATTTGTTTACTTCAGATTATAGACACGAATATATTTGTGAATAAGCTCATCAGAAGATAACAGCTACATTTAATAATATGTTGTTGTATTAGATTCACCGACTCTAAACAAAATTTCCCTTTAGCATGAGGCTATAGTGAGCCCGTAATTGAGTTCAGTTATTTATTGAGTCCGTTACTGAATTCGGTAACAAGGTTCGATAGTACACGCAGAAATCACTATAGCGTGATACATCGAATGAACAAATCCACAATGGCCATGTAGATGGTTCGAACTTACATCCGAGATGATCCCAGACGCGCCTTAGTAACTGCGCCACGACATGGTAAAAAGAAATGCAACCGTGAGTGCTACTGTCCTCACACGAATCCCGCAGTCTCTCCGAGACACAAACCGGAGTTTTACATAATTCCCCTTGCACCCGGGCTCTGTCAACAAGCTATTCTACGAACAAATCCACAAGGAGCCGTGATGAGGGTTCGAACTTACGTCCGAGAGGAACCCAGACGCGCCTTAATAGATTGGGCAACGACATGGTTAAAAGAATTTTAACCCGGGAGTTCTACTGCTCTCACACGGATCCTGCAGTCTCTCCGAGACACAAACCGTCATTGCACTTCCCGGATGCAATTATTTTAACTCCAGGGAGTTCAAAAATGCTGGGTGCTCCCAGCATTGTTCTGGGGGCATCATTTGTTGACACTTCGAGTTCCTCCCTCTGGTTATCACTAAGAGACGTGTGAGCAGGAGCAACATAGTCAATAAATGACCTAACTACTTGAACGAAGTACATTTTGAGTACAAGTAGAGTTGCACCATTTCTAAGACTTGTCAGGGAGTGCATAGCTGAGTTTCTGGCTTTGCAACGTTGATGAAGATATATAATTTCATCTGTGAATTTAATATTGCTGTCTATAATGTCTCCAACGCATTGAAAAGAGGCGACTCACTCAATTTCGTTTCCTTGTATTACGAGTTGGATATCTTGAGTTCTGATTTTAACAGCAATTGCTTTTTTTTATTGCAGTTTATTTTCACTGCTATGCGTTCCGAATCCCTGCTGATGATGTCAAGGAATTTTTGTGCATGATTTCTACCATGTATGCTATTGATAATGAACACAAAGTCAACTGCATAGTTAAGCAGTTCGATTTTTTATCATCTACATATATTATTTTTATGTCTACTTGAGGAACAGAGACATAAATTCAAAGCAGACTCCAAATATGTCTACTAAAAAAGTGTACTTTACATGGGTGGTTCCTACCATGGAATTTAGCTAGCATGGAACTACTTACTGGAAATACTTAGCAAAGCATGAGAGATTTGGCTGGAGAAATACCACTCGCGAAAGACTCGACACTTTGAATATTTCAAACACATACTAATATTACCTATCATAGGAAGGATCTTATACAATATGTCTGAAAAACTCATATGCTGGCACCTGGGAGCAATTTATCACAGTGATAGTGTCTAGCACATGGGATCCCCGCCAAACACATGTCGAAACTACGACGTTGGTACAACGTTCGAACAAGTTTTAACATCTAACCAGTTATTACAACCAATATAGCAAGTTATAACAACGTTCTAATACGTCATAAACACGTTAAGCCAAGATGTAACAACTTTATTACAAGTTGTAACAAGCAGAAAATAGACAGTTTCGGTTTGTCGACTTAACTAGCTCCATTATCAAATCAAATCAAATCAAATGTTTATTCAAGTAAAAGTACATGTAAACCAAATCAAATCAAATGTTTATTCAAGTAAAAGTACATGTAAACCAAATCAAATCAAATGTTTATTCAAGTAAAAGAGCTGGTACATACAATACCTAAAGCCACTAATACGCATAGCGTTTTGTAGCGACACATAGCGTGTCTCTACCTTGTTAGAGCCCAGTAAATGAGACTCATCAGCACTTCGAAGATTATTAGTACATTCAATTTGCATAAAACTACTGCAGTAACCAAACACAATGAGATGCCCTGTACATCAGTCACCACTACCATGCGATGCACTGAACCAGAGTCAACACCACATTGAGATGCCCTGAACCTGAGTCTCCACCACCATGAGATGCCCTGAACCTGAGTCAACACCACAATGAGATGCCCTGAACCTGAATCAACACCACAATGAGATGCCCTGAACCTGGTTAAAGTGGTTAAGGTTTGTAGATAACAGTCACAACTTGGTTGATTTTAATTTTGGTTCCACACTCTGCGCATATAAATCTCTACTTATTTGCTGGATAAATTCGCGAACACATAGTACTGGGTTTCAGTGCTTTTACATTCACCAGTATATTTGTTTGCACATATTTTGCTCCTTGGAACAATGTTGGAGCTAGTTAATTGTTTTGCAGGAACACTTTTATGTGCAATACTATCTGAGGTTTACTGATTTAGGCCACAAGTGTTTTATAGCAGTTTAATTTACCTGTTATTAGCTGATAATTAATACACTGATTCTTATATTATTGATCCTAATCAGAATCTAGGTACGAAGGACCGTAAACATGTGGAGAAATCTCCCAGCAGGAATTGAATGATTTATTTGATATTTATTTAATTATTTAATTTATTAATTTATTTCTTAAGTGTTTATTTGTTAATTTAAGTGCACTGTATTTTCTATTTTATCCTGCTAAGAGCCTCCTTTCACAGTTTTTTTGTGGGGGTTATCAATATCATAATCGAAATTAATCGATAGGTATAATTACACCATGAAGGGTTAGTCTACTAATTATTAACTTAATGGGTTATTCAGAAGGAAGTACAACTTAACTGTAGTTTAGAATGTAGCTTATTTAATAAACTATGCACATGTCCTGATCAAGTAATCCGTATCTTTTCATGGTCGAGCAAATATGACGTCAGGGCATGCTTCGAGTAGAACCAAATGATTCGTTGCCAATACCTTAAGTCGTCACAGCTTACCTGCCGGGTGAATACACCGTAAATGATTCAACAACACCCTATGATAGATATAACATGAAATTTGATTATAAGATAAATGTGAGACGCTCACCCGTTTGGGTATCTCGTGCTTATCGTAACCGAAATGACATTAACAAATATTATCTGGCCCGAATTTATCTAGAAAAGAGGTCAAAATGGAAACAAGGTATTACTCAGCAAGAAGTGGCTTCTTCTGAGGTGGCTAAGCAGGTGGCTATGCAAGTATAACTAAGGTGAGGTGAGGTTGCTATGCAGGTATAATTTGTGGTATTTGATTAATGGTAGCACTGCGAAGCCTGTGTCTCACGGATACGTTTTCTAAATGTTTTTTTGTTGTTGATCTAGTGGCGACGACGATCGTGAGATCGGATGTTCCCAAGCATACCCCGTATAGGATTAATCGCAAAACCGAACGACAGGCAGATGATTGGGAAGTCTCAGGAGTACCTCAGGATAACGAGCACCGACTCTGCCCCACACAGAGAGCACTGGGTGGCAAAACCAAATACTCGACCGGCAACTAAAATGCAAAAAGTCATCCGGTACTCCCCAGCAAAGCAGAAGCCAGCGCCTCCCCAAGGCTTAGGCCCCACGAGGAGCCCACCAACTCCCGGCACCTATCGGCGAAGCCGGCGCTGGAAACCATCACCCTGCTCAAAGGAACAAGCTAGAAAACGTTCAAAATCTGTCAACAATCCGATGACCCAAGGCGATATGTTCGCCAGGCGTCGGAGAAACCGGACCGTTAAATAAGAATGGCAAACGGCAGTATCATCCAAAATCGCGAAAACAGAACGTGATCCGGCGGCTCACAAGCGAAGGAGGTAGGTGTCCAGACGTCCGCTCGTCATCGTCAACGTTGAACCAGGAGTTTGTTTTCTTAATGGCGGCGACATGCCAGTTTCTTTCCAAAGGACGTCCATCCTCTCCCCATGCCTAGATGCGTCCATAACGGTTCGAGTTTCATTTCATCAGGATTTATATTTATTTTATATATTTTTTGTATTATATACAGTCATCAGACAGCTTTTTTTAAGATTAAGATTGTTTGGTAAGCAGTCCCCGTAGCATAGTGATAAGACACTCGCCTGGTATTTCGCAAGCTCTTTGTCCTGGGTTCATATGCTGGCCAGGGAGGATTTACTACTCGCAAATCCTTAACTGTAGCCTATGTTTAACCCCACAGCATAATAGGTACCTGGTTGTTAAACGATTTGGTGGGGGTCGTATTGCGGGAAATATTAGGACTAAGGATTTGCCTGAAACGCTATGCATACTAGTAGCTGGACAAGAATGTAAGATCTCTTGTATATATAAATAAATAAAATTACTTTATAGATAAATAGAGATCTGTTGACTTGGCAAATATCCCATTCTCTATGAGAAGCCTCGAAATCCCAATTTCTTTGAATGATTCACTAAGGGGTATTTCCCTAATGGCCAAAACGTTGTTCAATGTCAACAAATATTTTTTGACTAGTTGTATATGAAAAGGGCTGCAATTGTCCCAGGTTTCAGTACTGCAGCGTAAATAGAAAGGGAGATTTTTTTTTTCAACGAATTTTACACATTTTCAAGTGTGAATAAAAAATCACACCATTCAGATATAATCATTCTATGACACTTTTCTGACACATAAGCATATAATAAAAGATCAGTACTTATAAATATTTCCAAACATCTTTAGTTTTCCTAATACAAATATTCAAAGTTCCCCGAAAAAATTATGCAAATATGTCATGTTTATTGCTATTATAAAATCAATAAATGAACTTAGGCAAACAACATAAGTGCCGATTGTAGAGACGTACACTGTACATATAAGGTGTAAGTTTCATGTAAATTGAATGAAAAATGGAAAAGTTATTCAAATTTAGAAATTGAAAAAAACAAATTTCAAAATTTTGAAAATAATAGTCTAAGGTTCTGCCATCTGTGGCTGAGGTTGACATTAACCAATTTTCTCCAAAATTGAGACCCTTACAGATATGCTTATGTGCAGTCAGGTGTATAAGTTTCATGCAAATCGTCCAATAAAAAAAAAAAAATGAAAAAAATATATATAAATATTTTTTTTTTTAACTTAAATTTTTTTCTAATAAAACTAATTTTAATATTTTTTTAATATATCTTATTGTGATAGCCGAGAGTCATAGATATGATTTCAGTTGACACTTGTGTTTGATAATCGTTTTTGATCATTCTGGAATAATTCTGACACCTACTGCAATATTTTTTCCTCCCTTCCTAATTATGCTACAATGCTGAGACTTGGGGCAGATAAAACTCTTTTCATGTACAACTCCTCAAAATAGTTTGATTGAAATCGAACCAGTTTTCATTTATTGCATATTTTGGCCAAATTTGGAGGTAATGCCCCCTAAGCTATTTTAGTGTTAGTAAGTGTTAGTATTTGCCTAACATGATTATGCTAGGCGTTAGTATTTAGTGTCGGAATTTCCGACAGCTCTCATGTCTTATTAATGTTAAGTAAAGACTTGTACATATTCGCCTCCAATGGTGCCTTGAACATTATAATTATTTAATACCAATATTTCATGCTGGAATTCCACCGCAATGTTTTTTCAATACTTGATCATATATTGTGATCAAATACTCTAATCACTTGATCAAATAATTCGCCTTGAACGTGAAATCCGCACGAACATTAGGCTTCAACACATGGAATAAGACATGGGTATAACTCTTGTTCAACCTACACTAGTGACCTGCTTCCACAGGTCAGTGAAGTTCGGCCGGTCCGAACCGAACCGGTCCTGTCCGAAACTGAGTTCGGTCCCTCGTTTTTGCTTTTTGCATCTGTTTATGTTTGTATGTCTGTGTGTACCTAGTGCATGTGCACATAATAGAGACAAACTTGACCTCCTGAATTCAAGAATACACTCACACTTACAGAAACAGACATAATGATGGTTCATTTTTACCCTCGACAAGCAATTGATTGTAATATAAGCAAAAAATAGGGCATATGCATCCAATAGCAGCGAGATGACCTATGATCCATAAACCTCACATCTTGCAATTCACACTTAATAAGACAACCTTGCCACTTGGGAGGCTTACTGAATGTGGCCGCAACCTGCCAGAAATAGAATGGCTATTGACCCGAAGGGTGGGACTGCGCCGGGCAGTGGATGTGGGTGGGGTGGATGGTGGGAGGGTGGATGTATGGGAGGTTGATAAAGGGAAACAGTGGAAGAGACGGCGCACTCTGGCACCAACACTCATCCAGACACATCATCAGAAATTCAACTTCTATCATGATAATGTAAGTCACTCATTCTTACTCTCCAGTGCTGGGATCATCGAGGCAATATTCACTCTGAATGATAAGAACTACCATAACGACAGATGACTTGTCTTTGTCTCCAGTATACTGGTGACATTCAATGAGCCAAACCAATATGGTAGATAACTCCTGAATACTAGGGGGCTATGAAGCTGGTAGTGACTCATGATCTGGGCATCTCATATGGTAGTGACTCATTTACAGGGCATCTTATGGTGGTAGTGACTCATGTTGAGGGCATCTCATGATGGTGGTGACTCATGTTGAGGGCATCTTATGATGGTGGTGACTCATGGTGAGGGTATCTCATGATGGTGTTGACTCATGTACAGGGCATCTCATGATGGTGGTGACTCAATCTCATGGTGGTGGTGACTCAAGTATTGGGCATCTCATGGTGGTGGTGACTCATGTACAGGACATCTCATGGTGTGGAGACTCATGTGCAGGGCATCCCATAGTGGTGGTGACTCATATACAGGCAATATCATATTGGTGGTGACTCATATACAGGGCATCTCATGGTGGTGGTGACTCAGGTTCAGGGCATCTCATGGTGGTGGAGACTCAGGTTCAGGGCATCTCATTGTGGTGTTGACTCAGGTTCAGGGCATCTCAATGTGGTGGTGACTCAGGTTTAGGGAATCCCATGGTGGTGGTGAATCATGTTCAAGGCATCTCATGATGTTGGTGACTCATGTACAGGGTATCTCATGGTGGTGGTGACTCTGGTTCAGTGCATCTCATGGTAGTGGTGACTGATGTACAGGGCATCTCATTGTGTTTGGTGACTGTAGTAATTTTATGCAAAATGAATGTACTAATAATCTTCGAAGTGCTGATGAGTCTCATTTACTGGGCTCTAACAAGGTAGAGACACGCTATATGTCGCTACAAAACGCTATACGTATTAGTGGCTTTAGGTATTGTATGTACCAGCTCTTTTACTTGAATAAACATTTGATTGTATTTGGTTTAAATGTACTTTTACTTGAATAAACATTTGATTGGATTGGATTTGATAATGGAGCTAGTTAAGTCGACAAACCGAAACTGTCTCTATTTTCTGCTTGTTACAACTTGTAATAAAGTTGTTACATCTTGGCTTAACGTGTTTATGACGTATTAGAACGTTGTTATAACTTGCTATATTGGTTGTAATAACTGGTTAGATGTTAAAACTTGTTCGAACGTTGTACCAACGTCTCACGTCTCTTAGTGATAACCAGAGGGAGGAACTCGAAGTGTCAACAAATGATGCCCCCAGAACAATGTTGGGAGCACCCAGGATTTTTGAACTCCCTGGAGTTAAAATAATTGCATCCGGGAAGTGCAATGACGGTTTGTGTCTCGGAGAGACTGCAGGATCCGTGTGAGAGCAGTAGAACTCCCGGGTTAAAATTCTTTTACCCATGTCAATGCTCAATCTATTAAGGCGCGTCTGGGATCCTCTCGGACGTAAGTTCGAACCCTCATCACGGCTCCTTGTGGATTTGTTCGTAGAATAGCTTGTTGACAGAGCCCGGGTGCAAGGGGAATTATGTAAAACCCCGGTTTGTGTCTCAGAGAGACTGCGGGATTCGTGTGAGGACAGTAGCACTCACGGTTGCATTTCTTTTTACCATGTCGTGGCGCAGTTACTAAGGCGCGTCTGGGATCATCTCGGATGTAAGTTCGAACCATCTACATGGCCATTGTGGATTTGTTCATTCGATGTATCACGCTATAGTGATTTCTGCGTGTACTATCGAACCTTGTTACCGAATTCAGTAACGGACTCAATAAATAACTGAACTCAATTACGGGCTCACTATAGCTTCATGCTAAAGGGAAATTTTGTTTAGAGTCGGTGAATCTAATACAACAACATATTATTAAATGTAGCTGTTATCTTCTGATGAGCTTATTCACAAATATATTCGTGTCTATAATCTGAAGTAAACAAATAAATAGAAGTATGATGGATGCATACAGCAGGAGTATGAGTAGACAGCAGGAAAAGAAGAAAGAATGAGGAATAAACAGCTTGAGGTAAATATGATAGAAGGAGGAGCAGGCAGTACTTGAAGGTCAGTGGGAAATTACAGAAAGATGTGGGCAATTGTCTGGGTTTAAACGTTAAAGAGTGTTGGAGGAGGACAATATTGACTGGCGTTGGAAGGTGAGAAGTGCAGAGGTAATGGTGTGTGCTACAGTGTTGGAGGAGGACAGTAATGACTGGTATAGGATAGTATGAGGTGCTGAAGGAAACATCAGTACAGAGAATGTATGTAACGCTGAAACGTGAAAAACTAATTTGAGGAATTTTGGGTGATATTCGTTAGGTCTTATACGACTAATCCAAATCCCCTGTCTTATAATATGATCTCTGAATACCTTATTGTGATACGTAGGCCAACTACGATGCTTCATATTAAGTGCTGTCACATATAATAGCATTTACTGTTACTCCCAGTCCCCGGAGGACTGGTTGTCCTCCCGGGGACACACAACTCAAATATTATAATGATAATAATAATATCATCATCACCATCATAACCTTATTATTGTAATAATATATAAATTGTTTTTTAGTAATAATATATTATGTATATTATTACAATAAAATTATAATTATATATTATTACAATATTAATATTATGATGGTGATGATGATATCATTATTATTATAATATTTTAGTTATGTGTTGAAATGTGTGGTAATCCCCATAGGACTTGCAGTCCTCCTTCGTGGGGTTTTATAGGGTCCTCAGTGAGGCTACCAGCCTGCTACAGGAGTAGTTCCAGGGGCGGTCCTTCAGGTCTTCGTCCTCGTCCTCATACATGAACCCCGTGCCTGTAGCGCCTTACAAACACCTGCCCTAGTTAGATGGGACTCGATAGCCTGGGAAGGCAGCTCATCAAAGGGTGAAGGAAAACCGTAACTTCTAACCTCCGCTGCCTCGCGGCTGTACCCACTTTTGGAAAAAACTTCAGAAGTCAACCTCGAAGAAAGATCTGGAGTTGGAACCCCTAAGGCAGTTCGTTGTTGACTTCAACCTCGTTCTGACACCTCCTGAGACGGCGCTGAAACTAAACATATTGGCGTTTGCCTTTCCATTGGAAACTTTCAGTAACTTGGCGCTGGGGGGAGGGGGGGGGGGACCTGCTGCATGGGTAACAGATTCTCCTCCATATCGACCTACCCTGGCGTTACGCCTTGGAGAGAACACTCCAGCCTCAACAACCAGAGTGCAACTCCATAGTCTGCTGAGACTGCAGGATTCCTACTACTACTACTACATATAATACAAGAGTAGTAGTCCACGCCTTCGAGTAATTATAACCCAACAAAGACCCAAAGGCAAATAATGTCTCTGCAGAGTTATACAAGAATATAAAGCAGTGAAGGATTCAAAATGTGGATTCTATTTTGAAGAAAAAAGATAGATCACTAGCACTGAACTATTGTCCACCTAAATTCATTTCTTTACTGGGACATTATTACTTAAATTGATAATGTTTTAAATGACACAGTCGTGCATATATCCTCTTTGAAAACCGTTGGTTAATGAGGATTCAAAACAGGGTTTCAATATGTGGCACTGGTCTTTACCAAATTACATCTTATTAATTTCCAGTGTATTTCAAGTTGTTGATAGCAAACAATGACAACTTTCTACTCCTTGACTTTAGCAAAGTTTTTGATGCTATGTCTTGGAAGAAACTCATTAGAATGTTAGAGGCTCATGAAATACGGTTGGGGGGGGGGAGGCGGTTAAGATGGATTTGGATTATTTCAAAGAAAGCAGAGTTAATATCAAAGGAGTTAAGTCCCAGTAACCCTTAATGACCTTTATATTTGTAAACGATATAGGCAGAGGATGGAATATTAAAATTATAAATTTTGCAGACGAGTAATATGTAATGCACAATTATACGGCATCAACTAAATAACACCCAAATATATATTTCCAGAAGGGTTCGCAAAAAGTCATGGTTGGAAAGACTTCATATTTTTATGAGTCTACTCTGAGTTTACTTTTATGTCGGGCTAGATTCGGGACAAAATAAATTCTTGCAGGTGGTCAGGAAGCTCTTGTTCCTTCCTGGCACACTTTTCTTTCCCTGTTTTCCTGAGTTTACACAGTTCTAGCAAGATAAAACAGACAAGACACAATGACCAGCTTACCTCTCTCTCCCCCAGGTCGTGGGACATACCTACAACATCCTGGATGTTACTAGCAACATTTACCTTGTGTTCCTTGACCCACACTGCCCAGGCTGCCCCAGCACCGCCCGTCCCAACCGCCCTCAGACCGCCCTCTCGCCACCCCGGCTATAACACCGGTGACGACGACTCCGTAACCATGATAGAGCAGAGATTTCCTAAATATTTCTTCCCAAAAAGCGGTGCCAGAGATTTGTCCCTCATCAACGAGAAGGCCGCCACGAGTGGCTATGGCGACAGGAACTTCTTGAGGTAAGTAGTAAAAGGACATGTTGAGGACGAGGTGAGAGAAGTTAGATGAAGTTAAAGATTACTCAAGAGAGATAGAGAGAGAGGAAACTGATGTTAGGTATTATAGTGTAAACAATTTAAGATAATGAATGAAAAGAGGAACTTAGTTTTAATATGAAGATTAATTTAAGATAGAGATGGGAAAGTTGCTATAGAGGTTAATAGGAAACAACGAAGAAAGTTTAAATACAGACCTAAATATATTATTAGAAAAATTTCAAAAGCACAAGCAAAATTATTTGTATATTATTCTTTATAAAATGAATTCAGCAAAAAATGGAGTCAAAGTATTTCTGTAAAGTTCAACATCTTGAAAAGAACAGCAATAATATTAAATAAAGCTCCTTTACACAACAATTAAAAACATGTGTTTATAACTCTTAATTCATGGTAATAACGTTTCATCACTAATTCAGCATTTTAAAATTTGAAAAATCAAATCGTTATCCTAACATATTACATTACTTATATATTTTAAGAGTCAGAATATTTTGATCCATTCCTCATTATTAATAAAACATACAAGCGAAATAATATTTATCTAGGAAAATTCATATCTGAATTATCTCAGCAAGTAACCCTATCGCCACAATAAACCTGATCATTTGAATGCTGAACATTAACAAATAAAGACAATCTTTATCTGTGTTCTAAAGATTGCAAACATTGTGAGCCATTCTCATGCATGTCATCAGATTTATACAAGAGAATTGTCTAAAATATTGCTCATGTTTAGAACAGTTCTGTGGTGTCTCTCAGACCTTGTGCGAATGACATGTCTGAAGTGAGCCAAGTATTAGGAAGTGCAACAGAGATAATGTACCGTCATCTTGAATTTCGAGAGAAAGAAGTTTGGACAGAGCGGGAAAGGGCTTCATGCAACTTGCCCCTGGGCTCCTTCTCTTGGCACTCATTATAGAATGAAACTCATTATACTCATTATAGAATGAAAATCAAACAAACAATAATATTATACCAGGAAATCTCTTGGGACAAAACCAACCATAGACTAGAAAACTGCTTAGATTCTGTGACAAATTTTCACTCAACCAGCAGATATCAGAGCCAACAAGAAGTGAAAATTTTCTCGATCTGGTCTTCACAAACAATGAAGACATAATCATGGACATTACTATCTCAGATATCACATACTCAGATCAGAAGTTCATTGAAGTGCAAATTACCATCAGTACTCAGAATGGACCTAAAACAATGATCAAACGAGAGGGGTTATTCAGTAAATTCAATTTTAACAATAAAAGGATAGACTATGAGAAAATAAACAGGGAACTTACAAACATTCCATGAGAAACTGTTCTAGGTAATAAAAGACCTACTGAAGGAATAGAAAAACTGACTTCGGAAGCGTATCAAGTCTGTCTGAAACTTGTTCCTTTGAGAAAAGCCAGAAAGAGGTCCAACGTAGAACGAGAACGAAGGCGTCACTATAAAAGAGGGAGAAAAATAGCGGAAATGCTTAAGCAGACATAACTTTCCAGTCAAAGAAGGAATAATTTAAATAGGAAGATTGAAGAAATCAAGCGGAAATTGAAACACTCCTATCAGACTGAAGAATGGCAGTTAGAACAGAAAGCAATTCAGGAAATAAAGAAAATTCCAAAATACTTCTTCACATATGTGAAACCAAAGTCTAAAACCACTGCCAATATTGGACCTATTCGTACGAGTGAAGGTTAATACACGGAGGATGACAAATAAATTAGTGAAATCCTAAAAAAGCAGTATGAGGACATGTTTAGCACTCCAATAAACAACATGAAAGTGGAATATCCAGACAATTTCTTTATGCATGATATCCAAACCCCTGTAAATATAACTAATATGAACACGAGCATACTAGATTGTGAAAGAGAAATTGAAAACATGCCCATGCACTCAGCTCCAGGTTCAGAATCATGGAATTCAATATTTATAAAGAAATGCAAGGTGCTGGTAGCACAGGCACTCAGTATAGTGGAGAAAGAGCTTAGACACGGGGAAAATACCAGATGCACTAAAAGTAACAGACATAGTCCCTCTACACAAGGGTAATATTGCCACCCATAGCACAGGGTAATATTGCCACCATTGGCATAGCAAAGCAAACAAAGTAATACTCTTTGCCACCCATAGCAAAGCATTGGTAAAGAATAATAGACCAGTTGCACTAACGTCCCACATAATAAAAGTATTTGAGAGAGTGATTAGGAGTCAGGTCACCAGTTTCATGGAGACCAATGACCTTCACATCTCAGGCCAACATGGATTTCGAGCGGGAAAATCGTGCCTCTCGCAGCTACTTGACCATTACGACAAAGTCACTGAGGCATTAGAAGGAAAACAGAATGCTGATGTGGTATACATGGACTTCGCAAAGGCAGTCGATAAATGTAACCATGGATTGATAGCACACAAAATGGATCAATGGGAATAACCGGTAAAGTAGGACGCTGGCTTCTCAGTTTTCTGTCAAACAGGACACAACGAGTAACAGTCAATCATACAAAATCGAGTCCAAGCGCAGTAAAAAGCTCTGTACCTCAGGGTACAGTCCTTGCTCCAATACTTTTCCCTATTCTCATATCAGATATAAACAAAAAAAACAAGTCACAGCTTCGTATCATCCTTTTGAGATGACAAAAAAAATAGCATGAAAATTACCTCGGCTGAAAACATTGAAAACCTTCAAGCAGATAATATTAAAGTTTTCGAAGGTTCAACAGAAAATAACATGAAGTTTAACAGTGATCAATTCCAGGTACTCAGGTACGGTAAAAATGAGGACCTTAAACATAATACAGGGTTCAAAACACAATCAAATTTGCCCATAGTAGGAAAGCAACATGTAAAGGATTTGGGAATAATGATGTCTGACGACCTAACTGAGCATAACCAAGCAAATATTGCGTCAGCCAGAAAAATTATCGGATGGATTGCAAGAACTTTTATATCCAGGGATCCCATCACAATGGTTGTACTCTTCAAATAACTTGTGCTGTCCCGTGTTGCGTACTGCTCAGTACTCACTTCCCCATTCAGAGCAGGAGAGATTGCTGAAGTAGAGGTAGAAAGATGGCATATATGGCACATATGGCAGAAAATGCAGAATAGAATCAGTGAAGAGCAGGGGTGCCATAAGCAAAAACAGAGAACACTGTATAAACATCAGAGGTCCGCGGTTGTTCAACATCCTCCCAGTAAGCATAAGAAATATTGCCGGAACAACCGTGGACATCTTCAAGAGAAAACTAGATCATTTTCTCCAATGAGTGCCGGACCAACCGGGTTGTGATGAATATGTTGGCTTGCGGGCCGCTGCAAGCAACAGCCTAGTGGACCAAACTTTCACAAGTCAAGTCTGGCCTCGGGCCGGGCTTAGGGAGTAGAAGAACTCCCAGAACCCCCATCAACCAAGTATCAACCAGGTATGTACCAGAATGATCACCCGGAGGCTGCTAGTGGTTGTTGCTATGGTATGATGACGTGAAATGATCAATCAGAAGTGGTTTCTTTTCACTTGACACTTTCGTCAGTTTTGAAAGCTGTTTCTAGAAATATAAATATAAATAACACTGGTACCCAAGAACCTGCATGAGCTCTTAATATGCTTGCAAATATGACTGTCACTACTGAGACATCCTCTCATTCAACACTACACTCTACATATGCTTCTTCCGGAGATATTGGATGACTACTGTATGATTTGGGAATCCTGGATGTGTGTATTTGACCGGTGGCAGAGACAGAAACTAGCTTCATTTTCTGTCTTCGCAATCCATGCAAAAAGGATTGCATGGATGTAATGGCTACTGTGACTTATTGATTAAGGTTTAAGGAAACGGATGGTTGTGCGTCAGCTGGATGAATGTGTCATTATGTGAGGGAGTGCCCACTACCAAGTGATCCCCGATGGGACGGAGAGCAGACGGGTTCATTGAGTGTGCCTGTGCTGGGTAGAGGGGAAGGAGGCAGTACCCATGCCGGACGGAGGTGTAGTCAGCTGGTTGTAACACGTTAATACCAAATGTGCCAACACGAATGTTCACTGTAAAGCATAGGCTTGTTTATCTTCATCACACGTACAAAATTTAATAAGACACTGAAATAATATAAAATATTTTTTCCATGTGGCTCAGAAACTTGTAATAACTTTTCAATCATGGTGTTGGTACGCTTATGGGAGATGGAGGCACTGACGGAGGAAAATTCTGCCCCTGACCTTTCCTTGTGACTCTACAGCCCTATACTCAGTATCATGCAAGTGCTATCTCTCCGTCCCCACCCATCCACCGTCACGACCTGACCAATGGCTGTTGAAAACTTAGAATCAAATTCCTTTTTAATCACAGATTCACTTGCCTGTAGAAGCGTAGAACCTCAGGTGCTGCTGCTTCTATATATAATACTTCTGTTCATATATATGATTAACACAATAATTATTTTGTAATAATTCGATTGAAACTAACTGATGTGTTCCTGCTGAAGCCTTCATCTCTGTTTCTCTCCTCTTCCTATATTATCCTAAAGGTCGTATTCAAATACAAACAGTTTTTTAAAAAAATCAAATCAAATTTGTGTGATTCTCTTCAACATTCTTTTTTTTTATTATCCTTGCCATTGCATTCATCTTTATTATATTTTGTGTATATATTCCTCTTCTTAAGAATCGTCTTCATTTGACTTTTGTGTTTCTCATCATCCAATTCTTCATCTTTCTGTCTTTGTTCATCTCCCACTAATTGATACCTTTATATTCATTGTCAACCTCATATTTAAATTCTCATATTCATTGGCTTCATATTTTCTTGTCTACATTTTCTTATCATTCCTCTCTTCTTCACAGATATCTTCTTTGTATTACAAATCATCACTTTCAATAGCTATTACTGATATATGACTCACCTGAACAATTACAAGTGAAGAAAAATACCAATGATGTGTAACAATAATATGTACCACAGGTTTGGAAGCAGAAACCTGGGTGGCTACGACAACAGCGGGTTACGAGGACGTAACTTCCTCAGGCTCGGAAGCTCTGACTTGGGCGATTTGATTCTCACTGGAGGACCCATGGAGTTCGCTGCTGGCCTCCAGGGTGAGGTGGAGGAGGAAGATCTTCCTTTTAACACTAATCTTCCCTCCTTCAAGGATAACAGTATTATCCGAAGGTAAGAGGACGAGGGTCAATGAATCAAAATATAATTTATTTTGAAAATTTACATAATAAAACTTGTTATAAAATGTAGTATTGCACAACAAGTGCAGGATGGTGTGTTGTGTAACATTATTAATACACTGTTGACTGTTGCACTGCATTAGTTGTGAAGAAGCCCTCGTGGATGCATGTAATGTAGATACAAATAATGAATATATTAATTTTAGGCCTAAATATCAGGAATGTTTTTCTTGAGTTGTTGATCGCATTAGTGTTAACAGACTGATTATTTGTTTCCAAAAAGTATTGTATAAATAATTCGTTATCTTGCACTCATAAAATAAATATCTCCTAGATTTGGCCATCGTGACCGCACCTTCCTACGATTCGGTCACTCTGTTGACCGTCAGCTGAGTTCCCTGCCTCAGGAAAACTGCGATGAAGACCTCCAATGTCAAGAATTAATTTCCACCCCCTTCCCCATAGCTGGCACCACGCAAGACATTTCCACCAAGGCCATTGAGCCCTCAGAATCAAGGGGAAGCTCTTCTCATTACAAAAAGAGATCGGCAGCACTATCCATATATGACCATAGATCAATGTCATCCTACAGTCCAGTCTCCTGGGCCAGAGGATTCAAGTCTGAAGAAGAGTTATCCAAGATGTCCTCAGAAGGCCCTTCGTCTTTATCAGAATCTCAGCAGTCCAAAGTGATGGAGATGCCAGCCGTGTACTCTCACAACGTGAGAATTCCCAGGAGAAATTATCTCAGGTTTGGGTAAACTGGAAGATGAACCTGACCTCCACACTTAAACCTCCAACATTCAGTTTGTTCCCTAATGACCTTGTTGTTACCTCATCCTACACAAATATTACACGTCCTTTTTTCACAATCACATCATATAAGATTATGATGCATTATTCATCCTTACCCTCTTCATTTACAATACAGTTGTGTGTCTTCATTATTAATTCTTAATTTACCGTCCTTATTTAAATTAATTTCTTATCAGTGATGAAGAACAGCGCAAAGCAATTCTCTCCAGAAATCCGAATAGTACACTTGGCTATATATTGATGTAACGTTCGATGAACCAAAATTTGTATGACCACTATTAAGCTTCCAAGAAGGTTGACATGCCACTTATAAGTAAGAGCTCCAAAATAACAATGCAGAAGATTAACAATTCTAGACACCATTCCCTTGACATAATATCTGACCTAATGTAATAAAAACAACTTTCCCTCACTACCAACAATTAGGCCTAGATTCGAACCAATGGAAGAGGACATCACAACAAAGGAAACTTCTCTGGCACCTGAGCTCGGCAGTTTGTGTCAAGTAACCTCTACTTCATGTCTACTCGACTATTACCTTACCATGCGTGTAAAATACTCACACTTTATGTGCATATCTCACATAAAGATGTTCCAGGCAGGAACAAAATTTTGTGCATTAAATACATCATAGTCATTTTTCTTGTGTTATATTATCCTCAACCCAGACTGACCATGAATTTCAGAAACCTAATCACCCAACTCAGGTACCGTTCTGGCTACCTAGTAGCCAGAACGCACTTCTCGGCCTACTATGCAAGGCCCGATTTGCCTAATAGGCCAAATGATTTTCTTTATTTTCAATATTTTTTTTTCCTATTAGTTAATTTTTAAATATTATTATTATATTATATCAAATTAAGAACATAAATTATTTATTTAATTTTGTTAGTTTAGGTTAGGCTAACGTAGGTTAGGTTAGGTTAGGTAGAGTTAGTTAGGTTCGGTCATATATCTACGTTAGTTTTAACTCGAATTTAAAAAAAAATTAGCTCATACATAATGTAATGAATAGCTTTATCATTTCATAAGAAAAAAATTGAAAAATATTGAAATTCCGGAAACTTGGCTTATTAGGCAAAACGCCCCTTACAAAGTAGTCCAAGAACTGCGTTCTGGGTATTAGGTACAACATATATATATATATATATATATATATATATATATATATATATGTCGTACCTAGTAGCCAGAACTCACTTTTTGGCCTACTATTCAAGGCCCGATTTGCCTAATAAGCCAAGTTTTCCTGAATTAATATATTTTTTCTAATTTTTTTCTTATGAAATGATAAAGCTACCCATTTCATTATGTATGAGGTCAATTTTTTTTTATTGGAGTTAAAATTAACGTAGATATATGACCGAACTTAACCAACCCTACCTAACCTAACCTAACCTATCTTTATAGGTTAGGTTTGGTTAGGTAGCCGAAAAAGTTAGGTTAGGTTAGGTTAGGTAGGTTAGGTAGTCGAAAAACAATTAATTCATGAAAACTTGGCTTACTAGGCAAATTTGGCCTTGCATAGTAGGCTGAGAAGTGAGTTCTGGCTACTAGGTACGACATATATATATATATATATATATATATATATATATATATATATATATGCGAACAAGCCTGAATGGTCCCCAGGACAAGTTTAGGTTATGCCCAAGATTACTATCCGAGTGCCGGCGGTAGGGTGGTTCAAATAGCCTCGGCTATCACCTCATTTTGTCCGGTCGTGATGGTCAAGTGGATTAAGGCATCTTGTACATACCAGTTGCGTTGCTTCTGGGAGTATGGGTTCGAGTCACTTCTGGGGTGTGAGTTTTCAGTTATATATATATATATATATATATATGTCGTACCTAGTAGCCAGAACTCACTTCTCAGCCTACTATGCAAGGCCCGATTTGCCTAATAAGCCAAGTTTTACTGAATTAATATATTTACTCTAATTTTTTTCTTATGAAATGATAAAGCTACCCATTTCATTATGTATGAGGTTAATTTTTTTTTATTGGAGTTAAAGTTAACGTAGATATATGACCGAACCTAACCAACCCTACCTAACCTAACCTAACCTATCTTTATAGGTTAGGTTAGGTTAGGTAGCCAAAAACGTTAGGTTAGGTTAGGTTAGGTAGGTTAGGTTGTCGAAAAAACATTAATTCATGAAAACTAGGCTTATTAGGCAAATCGGGCCTTGCATAGTAGGCTGAGAAGTGAGTTCTGGCTACTAGGTACGACATATATATATATATATATATATATATATATAAATATATATATATATATATATATATATATATATATATATATATATATATATATATATATATATATATATATATATATATATATATATGTCGTACCTAGTAGCCAGAACGCACTTCTGAGCCTACTATGCAAGGCCCGATTTGCTTAATAAGCCAAGTTTTCATGAATTAATATTTTTTCGACTACCTAACCTACCTAACCTAACCTAACCTACCTTTTTCGGCTACCTAACCGAACCTAACCCTATAAAGATTGATTATGTTAGGTTAGGTAGGGTTGGTTAGGTGCGGTCATATATCTACGTTAATTTTAACTCCAATAAAAAAAAAAATTGACCTCATTCATAATGAAATGGGTAGGGCCTTGCATAGTAGGCTGAGAAGTGCGTTCTGGCTACTAGCTACGACATATATATATATATATATATATATATATATATATATATATATATATATATATATATATATATATATATATATATATATATATATATGTCGTACCTAGTAGCCAGAACTCACTTCTCAGCCTACTATTCAAGGCCCGATTTGCCTAATAAGCCAAGTTTTCCTGAATTAATATATTTACTTTAATTTTTTCTTATGAAATGATAAAGCAACCCTTTTCTCTATGTATGAGGTCAATTTTTTTTTATTGGAGTTAAAATTAACGTAGATATATGACCGAACCTAACCAACCCTACCTAACCTAACCTAACCTATATTTATAGGTAAGTTTAGGTTAGGTAGCCAAAAAAAGCTAGGTTAGGTTAGGTTAGGTAGGTTAGATAGACGAAAAAACATTAATTCATGAAAACTTGGCTTATTAGGCAAATCGGGCCTTGAATAGTAGGCTGAGAAGTGCGTTCTGGCTATTAGGTACGACATATATATATATATATATATATATATATATATATATATATATATATATATATATATATATATATATATATATATATATATATATATATATATATATATAGGATAGTCGCCTTGACTATCCTATGGCTTAGGATATGCCTACGGCAATGTTAAGACGCATAAACCAGGTAACCCACTACGCCCTATAATCAGCCAAATACCAACCCCAACTTATCACCTGGCAAAGAAACTAAATGAACTCCTAACTCCATACACTCCAAGTAAGTTTAGTCTACAATCATCAGCAGATTTCCTAGAATTGATCAAATCTACCCAGCCCGATGGAATCATCGCTTCCCTGGACGTTGAATCCCTTTTTACCAACGTCCCAGTCGACACAACCATAGGAATGATACTGGACAGAGTATACAGAGACGAGAGCACCCCCAAATTAGACATACCTGAGCCACACTTGAAAAGTCTTCTCGAAGCATGTACAAAGGAAGCCCCTTTCATCAGTCCACAAGGAGACATGTATTTACAAATAGACGGAGTAGCAATGGGCTCCCCCTTAGGAGTTTTATTTGCTAATTTTTATATGGGAACCATCGAAGATAGGGTCTTCAGTAGCAGACAAAAACCAACTGTATACTGCCGTTATGTAGATGACATATTCGTAATAGTAAAAGACTCAGATGAACTAATTGACCTAAAAAGACACCTAGAGAGAGAGTCAGTACTCCGATTTACACATGAAAATAGTGAAAATAACAGTCTGCCATTCTTGGATGTACTAATAACAAAAACAGGAACCTCTTTAAGCACCAACGTATATACCAAGCCCACCAACATAGGATTATGCCTGAACGGTAGAAGTGAGTGCCCCCAAAGATACAAAGCCAGTGTTCTCAATGCTTATATTCGTCGAGCGCTTACCCACTGCTCTGAATGGAGCAACGTGAGTAGAGAGTTTGAAAGAGTAACTCAGGTATTGGTGAACAACGGATATAGCAACGCGGAAATAAACGCTGCTATAAGAAGACACTTGGACCGTTGGTATAATTCAGAACCTAGAACAGAAACCACAACACCCCCAGTAAAATTATATTACAAATCAACCATGCACAGTGAACATATAAAAGAGGAAAGAATAATGAAAGAAATAATCCGTAAAGGAGTAAAAAGCACTACTCCTAACCAAAACATAAACCTGATAATATTCTACAAAACCAAGAAGACTTCCGAACTCCTTATCAAAAACAGCCCGAAGCCGACGGAGAACCCTCTACAGCAGTCAAGCGTTGTATACATGTACACTTGCCCCCACGAAGGATGTAACCTTCAATGTAAGTACATAGGTATGACGTCGACCAAGCTGACGAGGCGTTTGACATGCCATCTTCAATCTGGTGCCCCTAGGAATCACATGAGACAAGCCCATGACATTACTCTAACAAGAGAAATGTTGAACAAGAATACTTGCATAATAGACAAAACCCAAGATTCAAGAAGATTACAAATTCTTGAGGCAATTCACATAAGAATAGAGCGACCTACCATGAACACCCAAATCACGGAACTATTTACTCTACCCACCATGAGAGTAAGGACAAGACAAGAACATATCGATGCCAACACAGAAGACAATGTCCAACATAACAGGCCAATTACACTGGATTAATCTTTGTGTTTGGATAGGAGATGCCTCGTATGGGCCAATAAGCCTTCTGCAGCCCCTATGTTTATCCCTTATGTATCCCCCCATGTTTTCACCTTCATTGTATTATCACCTGACCTAATGCGGGTATAAAATCAACTAGTATTGTAAGAACTGTTCACTTGAGAATGAACCATGGAGGTTCGAAACGTCGTGCAAATTATACAAATAAGTGTAATACACTCTATAGTAAATCACTTCTTTTCTTCACCTTAAAAGTACGAAAATGAGTTTTGGAGAACTCCTATTTCAATTAAGCCCTGATGCTAAGAAAATAGTTAGAGGGATAGAAGCCCTAAACCAGAAAATAATAAATACAGAATATGCGGTCATATTCAATGAAAACATGTTTGAAAGAAAACCTGCTGCCAGTATACACCAATATATATATATATATATATATATATATATATGAATGAAAACTCACACCCCAGAAGTGACTCGAACCCATACTCCCAGAAGCAACACAACTGGTAACTACAGGGCGCCTTAATCCGCTTGACCATCACGGCCGTCAAAAGGAAGTGATAGCCGAGGCTATTTGAGCCACTTCCCCGACGGCAACTCGGATGGTAATCTTGGGCATAGCATTTCACCAAATCACCTCATTCTTTGGGGCACACGTGAGGAACACAAATGCGAACAAGCCTGAATGGTCCCCAGGACTATATGCGAATGAAAACTCACACCCCAGAAGTGACTCGAACCCATACTCCCAGAAGCAACACAACTGGTAACTACAGGGCGCCTTAATCCGCTTGACCATCACGGCCGTCAAAAGGAAGTGATAGCCGAGGCTATTTGAGCCACTTCCCCGACGGCAACTCGGATGGTAATCTTGGGCATAGCATTTCACCAAATCACCTCATTCTTTGGGGCACACGTGAGGAACACAAATGCGAACAAGCCTGAATGGTCCCCAGGACTATATGCGAATGAAAACTCACACCCCAGAAGTGACTCGAACCCATACTCCCCAGAAGCAACACAACTGGTAACTACAGGGCGCCTTAATCCGCTTGACCATCACGGCCGTCAAAAGGAAGTGATAGCCGAGGCTATTTGAGCCACTTCCCCGACGGCAACTCGGATGGTAATCTTGGGCATAGCATTTCACCAAATCACCTCATTCTTTGGGGCACACGTGAGGAACACAAATGCGAACAAGCCTGAATGGTCCCCAGGACTATATGCGAATGAAAACTCACACCCCAGAAGTGACTCGAACCCATACTCCCAGAAGCAACACAACTGGTAACTACAGGGCGCCTTAATCCGCTTGACCATCACGGCCGTCAAAAGGAAGTGATAGCCGAGGCTATTTGAGCCACTTCCCCGACGGCAACTCGGATGGTAATCTTGGGCATAGCATTTCACCAAATCACCTCATTCTTTGGGGCACACGTGAGGAACACAAATGCGAACAAGCCTGAATGGTCCCCAGGACTATATGCGAATGAAAACTCACACCCCAGAAGTGACTCGAACCCATACTCCCAGAAGCAACACAACTGGTAACTACAGGGCGCCTTAATCCGCTTGACCATCACGGCCGTCAAAAGGAAGTGATAGCCGAGGCTATTTGAGCCACTTCCCCGACGGCAACTCGGATGGTAATCTTGGGCATAGCATTTCACCAAATCACCTCATTCTTTGGGGCACACGTGAGGAACACAAATGCGAACAAGCCTGAATGGTCCCCAGGACTATATGCGAATGAAAACTCACACCCCAGAAGTGACTCGAACCCATACTCCCAGAAGCAAACACAACTGGTAACTACAGGGCGCCTTAATCCGCTTGACCATCACGGCCGTCAAAAGGAAGTGATAGCCGAGGCTATTTGAGCCACTTCCCCGACGGCAACTCGGATGGTAATCTTGGGCATAGCATTTCACCAAATCACCTCATTCTTTGGGGCACACGTGAGGAACACAAATGCGAACAAGCCTGAATGGTCCCCAGGACTATATGCGAATGAAAACTCACACCCCAGAAGTGACTCGAACCCATACTCCCAGAAGCAACACAACTGGTAACTACAGGGCGCCTTAATCCGCTTGACCATCACGGCCGTCAAAAGGAAGTGATAGCCGAGGCTATTTGAGCCACTTCCCCAAATAGCAAATGGAAGTGGCTCAAATAGCCTCGGCTATCACTTCCTTTTGACGGCCGTGATGGTCAAGCGGATTAAGGCGCCCTGTAGTTACCAGTTGTGTTGCTTCTGGGAGTATGGGTTCGAGTCACTTCTGGGGTGTGAGTTTTCATTCGCATATAGTCCTGGGGACCATTCAGGCTTGTTCGCATTTGTGTTCCTCACGTGTGCCCCAAAGAATGAGGTGATTTGGTGAAATGCTATGCCCAAGATTACCATCCGAGTTGCCGTCGGGGAAGTGGCTCAAATAGCCTCGGCTATCACTTCCTTTTGACGGCCGTGATGGTCAAGCGGATTAAGGCGCCCTGTAGTTACCAGTTGTGTTGCTTCTGGGAGTATGGGTTCGAGTCACTTCTGGGGTGTGAGTTTTCATTCGCATATAGTCCTGGGGACCATTCAGGCTTGTTCGCATTTGTGTTCCTCACGTGTGCCCCAAAGAATGAGGTGATTTGGTGAAATGCTATGCCCAAGATTACCATCCGAGTTGCCGTCGGGGAAGTGGCTCAAATAGCCTCGGCTATCACTTCCTTTTGACGGCCGTGATGGTCAAGCGGATTAAGGCGCCCTGTAGTTACCAGTTGTGTTGCTTCTGGGAGTATGGGTTCGAGTCACTTCTGGGGTGTGAGTTTTCATTCGCATATAGTCCTGGGGACCATTCAGGCTTGTTCGCATTTGTGTTCCTCACGTGTGCCCCAAAGAATGAGGTGATTTGGTGAAATGCTATGCCCAAGATTACCATCCGAGTTGCCGTCGGGGAAGTGGCTCAAATAGCCTCGGCTATCACTTCCTTTTGACGGCCGTGATGGTCAAGCGGATTAAGGCGCCCTGTAGTTACCAGTTGCGTTGCTTCTGGGAGTATGGGTTCGAGTCACTTCTGGGGTGTGAGTTTTCATTCGCATATAGTCCTGGGGACCATTCAGGCTTGTTCGCATATATATATATATATATATATATATGTATGTATGTATGTATGTATATATATATGTATTAGTATATTTTGGTAGCAGCCTTTCCTGTAGACATATATTATTAAATATGACCGAAAAAGTTAGATTAATAATTCTAAAACGAATTTTCCTCGATCTTTCGTACGTTTCTTTTCACTGTTGGTGGTAATTCAAAAATCAATTCTCCAATATTCATTTTTATTTCTAGTCTGACGCGACACTTGAGCGCGTTTCGTAAAACTTATTACATTTTCAAAGACTTTAGCTTACACATACACAACTGAATAGAACTTACACATCTTCGATTTGTTTATATCTGCATTTGAGTGAGGTGGATGGGGTGAGGTGGTATTAATAGGGGTATTAAATTCCTAAACACAAGACAGAACACGAAACAATGGATATTGAATGGAAGTGATTTTGTAGAAAGCCTATTGGTCCATATTTCTTGATGCTTCTATATAGGAGCGGAGTCTTGAGGTGGGTAGAATATAGTTGTGCATTAATTGGCTGTTGATTGCTGGTGTTGACTTCTTGATGTGTAGAGCCTCGCAGACGTCAAGCCGCCTGCTATCGCTGTATCTATCGATGATTTCTGTGTTGTTTACTAGGATTTCTCTGGCGATGGTTTGGTTGTGAGAAGAGATTATATGTTCCTTAATGAAGCCCTGTTGCTTATGCATCGTTAAACGCCTAGAAAGAGATGTTGTTGTCTTGCCTATATACTGGGTTTTTTTGGAGCTTACAGTCCCCAAGAGGGCATTTGAAGGCATAGACGACGTTGGTCTCTTTTAAAGCGTTCTGTTTTGTGTCTGGAGAGTTTCTCATGAGTAGGCTGGCCGTTTTTTCTGGTTTTATAGTAAATGGTCAGTTCTATCCTCTGATTTTTGTCTGTAGGGATAACGTTTCTATTAACAATATCTTTCAGGATCCTTTCCTCCGTTTTATGAGCTGTGGAAAAGAAGTTCCTGTAAAATAGTCCAATAGGGGGTATAGGTGTTGTGTTAGTTGTCTCTTCAGAGGTTGCATGGCGTTTCACTTTCCTTTTTATGATGTCTTCGACGAAACCATTGGAGAAGCCGTTGTTGACTAGGACTTGCCTTATCCTACAGAGTTCTTCGTCGACTTGCTTCCATTCTGAGCTGTGGCTGAGAGCATGGTCGACATAAGCGTTAACAACACTCCTCTTGTACCTGTCTGGGCAGTCGCTGTTGGCATTTAGGCACATTCCTATGTTCGTTTCCTTAGTGTAGACTGCAGTGTGGAAACCTCCGCTCTTTCCATGACTGTTACATCTAGAAAGGGCAGCTTCCCATCCTTTTCCATCTCGTAAGTGAAACGCAGAACGGAACTCTGCTAAAATGCCTCCTTCAGCTCCTGCAGATGTCTGACATCAGGTACCTGTGTAAAAATGTCGTCAACATACCTGCAGTATATGGCCGGTTTCAAGTTCATTTCGACTAAGACTTTTTGCTCAATGGTACCCATGTAGAAGTTTGCAAACAGGACACCTAGGGGAGAACCCATGGGGACCCCATCTACCTGCTTATACAAGTGCCCATCCGGGCTCAAGAAGGGTGCCTCTTTAGTACAAGCTTGGAGTAGTTTCCTCAGAATGTTTTTTGGTATGTCAAGAGGAGTGCAGGCCGGATCACGATACCCTCTGTCGGCTATCATCCCGATTGTCTTGTCCACAGGTACGTTGGTAAACAGTGATTCTACGTCCAACGAGGCTCTTATCCCTGTGGCCCGTGTGCCCCGCAGTAAGTCAACAAATTCCTTTGGAAACTTCAGGCTATATATATATATATATATATATATATATATATATATATATATATATATATATATATATATATATATATATATATATATATATATATATATATATATATATATATATATATATATATATATATATATATATATATATATATATATATGTTGTACCTAGTAGCAATAACGTCGTACTCGGCCTGCTATGTAAGGCCCGATTTGCCTAATAAGCCAAGTTTTTCTGAATTAATATATGTTCTCTAATTTTTTTTCTTATGAAATGATAAAGCTACCCATTTCATTATGAATGAGGTCAATTTTTTTATTGGAGTTAAAATATTCCTCACTCTACTCTTCTCAAATTATACTATGCGCTAAACTATTCCTATCTTACATATGGTATGTGTACATGGGGGGTTCAAACAATGCAAATTACCTCTAACCCATCACCACTCAGCAAAAAACCTATATATCATAACTATATCAGAACTATAACAAGCTCTGTTTTCTAACAACACACAGCCCCTCTGTTTAAGTCCCTTAACATGCTAAGCATACACTCACTCCACATATTATCATGTGATATTTACATGTATAAATCCTTGTTCCTAAATGTTAATCATGATCAGAAACATTTCGTTGATAGGTGTAATAGCACCAAACATGATCACAACACATGAGCACTGTCAAGGTTTGTGTAAGGAATTTGGTGGTGGTGGACCTTTTAAATGTTGTCTAGGGGAATAGATGATTTTACTTGAGCCTAGGGGGAAACAAGGTGTAAGGACACTGCCTATTACAAACACAATTTATATATATATATAAGACACAAGATAAAATATGACATGATATACGACTTCTTATAACTCAAGGTCATTCTGTAGTAATAAAACTCGTAAGCGTGCTCTGGATACCCTGTGGCTCACAGTCTCAAACCTGAACCATGCACACAGCCACCACATCTACCAACCGGTGACACAAATATATACACCACTAGGAAACCTGGACTCTCTCTTATAAAACATCACCAAAGACTGCCTAAGTACTCTAACCTATCTTGCAACCCTGTGAAAATAATTTGTTGGCATATCTGTCTGTACGGCCGGAGGAGAAAAAGTAAGCAAGATCTGGTCGTCAACGATCCACCTCCCCTCAAGTCAAAATGGCGCCCACCGCTCTTGCGCCATCGCCACTTAATACTCTATTTTTTTACATTTCTAACCAAACCTTTATTGGTTTTATTTACCATATTCCCAATGCATGTTTTTTGATTGAATCCATTTTTCCCTCACATAGTTAGGATATTCCGGTTCACATAATTCCTAACAATCTCCAGCTGAGAATGTACTACTCTGCTTGGCGGAGTATTATTGGTGACTTGCGGCCTCACTGATATCAGATGTAGATTTATTCCTATCAAACATTGTCCACTGTGTCCACCATTAATTTATAATTGAAACCTATCTCCACAGGTGGTGAGGTTCGTAACACCCTTCCAAAGCCGTTGCGAAAAAATGAGAAATTCATAAATGAATTTCAATTTTTTTTTCACATAGGCTCAACACCTCAAACATATTTCCTACTAATTTTAAACAAACAATAAATGATATATAATAAACATTAGGTACACAATAATATATACATCTCTGTGCAGTAGTACACCCCTAAGTCACCCCAGGTTTTGGCAATCTGGAAAGTGCATCAGCTACTATTTTTAATTTTCCTGGAATATGTTTGATGACCAGATTGTAATCTTCTAACAGTAAAGACTATCTTAATATTCTCTGATTGGAATTCTTCATGCAAGCAATAAATGTTAAGGGGTTTTGGTCCGTAAACACTTCAACAGTATTGGCTGATACATATGTAAATTTTTTTTAACAGCTAGTAATGTTGACAAAGCCTCTTTCTCTACTGTGGAGTAATTCTGTTGACATTTAGTAAACTTTTTACAATAATAATGTATTGGATGATTAATACCCTCATCATCTTCTTGCATTAGTACAGAACCAGCAGCCCAACCCGAAGCATCTATATATAGTTTGAATGGCTTAGAGTAGTCAGGAGTAGATAACACTGGACCAGATGAGTACATTCCTTTTAATTTAGTAAATCCATCCTGACATTCCTGAGATCATCTAAACTTTACACTTTTACATAGCAAGTTTGTCAAAGCAAAGAAAGTTTGTCAAAGGAGCAGCAATTGCAGCAAAATGTTTACAGAACTTCCTATAATAAGCACACATTCCAATATATCTTTGTACCGCCTTCTTAATAGTCAACACTAAATACTCTAATATAAAATCTATTAAATTCTTGAGTTTTAACACCTTCCCATTTCCTACTTCATATCCTTTGTAGCAAATAGTACCTCTGGCAAAAGGATATTTATGTAAGCTTACAGTTAAATTAGCCTCCTTTAAGCATTTTAATAGTTTAGCTAAACCTTTCATATGGTCCTCTAAACTATTGTGATAAATTACAATATCATCCAAATAAGCTCTACATTGTGGCATGTCTTTTAACACTAAATTCATAAGACGCTGGAAAGTTGCTGGGGCATTTTTCAGCCCAAAAGGCATTACAGTGAATTCATAAAACCCATCTGCAGTTTAAATGCACCCATCTCCCGTTTTCTTGGTGGTTAAAGGAATTTGCCAGAACCCTTTTGACAAATCTAGTTTGGTTACAAACTTAGCCTTACCAACACTGTCTATGCAATCATGTAATTTAGGTATTGGAAAATTATCATCTACAGTCATTACAGTTAGCTTACGGTAATCAATAACCAACCTGTGAGTTCCAGCTTTCTTTGGAATTAAAATACAAGGACTACTACAAATGCTGCTGCTAGGTCTCTCCAATTCATGTTGAAGCATGTAGTGAACTTCTTTTCGGATGAGATTCAACTTTGCAGGTTGACTCTATATGGGGTGTGACTTGACAGGTTGGTTGCCTGTCATCTCGATGTCATGGTGAATAATTGTAGTCTGTAGTAGGAATATCGTCAAAAATGTCTGCATGAGAAGTCAGCAACTGCTCCAAGTCCTGCTTCTGCTCTGATGACAAATGATCCACCAACTTCTGAATGTTTGACAACCACTCCCCATTGCTAAAATAAGGTACATGAGCATTAGTTATATTATCAAAATCACATTCCCCATTATTCTCATCTACACGGACTACACTAAGCACCTGGTTGGTATTGGTAGTTCCCTTCTGTGTTAGTTTAATTCTATTCACATACACCATCTGTTCCTTTCTCTTGACATCAGGTGTCTGGATTACATAATTGGTGGGACTGATTTTTTTATCACTGTATTGGGACCTTGAAATCTATGCAACAATGTTTGTCCCTATCGTGCCATTAGTACCACCACTTTATCACCTGCCTCAACATGTCGTTACTTTGTCTTTTTATCATATTGTGCCTTCATTCTGCCTTGAGCTTCTTTAAGATGAATTAAGGCTTTAGCCCTGTTTTTGTTTACCTCGTGTTGTAGTTTATCAATATAATTTACCGGAATAACACTTTTGGGACTACCGACCAACTTATCTCTTAAGATGGTTAGTGGACTTCTCACATCATTGCCAAAAACTAATGAGTTGGATGAACTCCCTCCAGGGATTCCTGATAAGTGTCCCTCAGTGCCATGAGCATCAGTGGAAGACCATCATCCCAGTCTCTGCCAGTTTCCATGTAACTGGTTCTCAGCATTTGTCTAAGGGTTTGATGCATCCTTTCCAAAGCACCTTGGCTCTCAGAATCGTAAGTAATGGATGTCTTATGGAGGATGTCAAACTCCCACACAACTGCTGAAAACCTTTGGAAGTGAAATTGGCCCCATTATCTGTCTGTATTACTTTTGGTAAACCAAAAATAGTACAAAATTTCATTATGTGTCTTACTACCACTTTCGTTGTAGCATTTTTCACAGGGAATGCCTCAGGGAAAGCGTGAAAGCTGAAACATTATGGTGATGATATACTTATTACCATTCCTGGTTCTAGGCAATGAGCCTACTACGTCAACACTAATATGAGTAAAGGGTTCCTCAGCCACCATAAATGGGTGTAAAGGGGCTTTTGGTATTACCTGGTTTGGTTTGCCAGTTTTTACTCATACAGGACATTCATTACAATCCTGGATGACATCTTTCTTTAATCCTGGCCTGGTAAAATACTTGCTTATTTTATTATTTTTTTTTTTTTGCAATATCCTGATGACCGCGTATTTGTGAATCATGGGCTACACTTAGCACCTTTTCTCTATAAGCCCTCGGTAAGACTTCTTGTTTAACTACCTCCAAAGTGTTTGACACAGGTGACCTCCTAGGTCTCCACTTCCGCATCAACACCTCTTTAGTGCAGTAATAAGTCATAGCCTCCGAGTCTGCCTCTAGTTCAGTTACTGCCTTATTATGCAAGTCAGTCAATGTAGGATCAGTTCTCTGCTGATAAATAAAATTTTAGAAGAGTCAGATGTGGTAACTGGACTTCACTCTCCCCTACCCCTTTTCCTAGGTGGTTTGGTGGAGGTGCTCCCCCATCCTGTTCCCATCTGCTTCTTCCAGCTTGGACACAAAAGTGTCACAAAGATCCACTTCACTATTTGATTTGTTAACCTCTACTTTTGTCCCCTGTCTTACATTACTGGAAGTTTCTGATATTTGAGATTCTGATTTTGACTGGGCCATGGCACATATTGGGGTACATTACCTTGTCCTCAGAATCTCTTCGTGCCCTAATTACCTCTGGCTTAGTTAGCATTATTGGGTGGTCATCTCTTTAAACTCGACTACCAGCAAGATCATTCCCCACAATTAGACCAACGCCAGCAACTGGTAATTTAGGACTAACATCTACTAAACTTTTGCCTTTAATAAAATCACAATCAAGGTTTACTTCCCTCAAGGGTACAGTCTGGAAATCTCCAGTGATTCCCTGTATAATTATTAGCTCCCCAGTCTCTATATACTGTAAAAAACTCTCTAATAGTAAAGATTGGGATGCCCCTGTATCCCTCAAAATTTTAAGATGATGCCACGAACCATTTACACACTGTAATTTTCAATTTGATATAAACTCTCCAAAATGATTTATAGCAAGTGTTTTTTTCCAATTATTTTTGCTACACATTTGGTTTTCCTTCCCTCACGCATAATAAGTGCCATAGGCCTCTCTTCTGGGTGAAGAAACCAACAACTCTTTACAACATGACCCTTCCTATTGCAGCAGGAACACTTTCAATTCTGGATAAGGTTTATGACTGGTGTGATCCTGTTTGGGTTTCACATTACTCTCTTTACCACCTGGCTCCTTTGAAAAAGTGTTTCCTTGACCTGCTGTTGGGTACATGTGGGGCCCAAATCTGATGGAGGAGTTTAGTGCTCGACCAGATCCTTGTATATTTGATTCAATTTTATTTTTATAAGCTACTTTATGCATCAACTCATACTCATCTGCTAATTTAGCCAAGTCATAAATATATCTGGGTAATTTCTGTGCCAAATATTAAGCCACATTAGAAGGTATGCAAGATAAATATTCTTTTAATTAGAGTAAATTTTTAAGAGATTGTCCAGATCCCTAATTTTTTCAGCATCTAACCATTTATTAAACATCTATATAAATAAAAATGGAAATGTTCGTTCGTTCAAAATCGCTAATCTCCGAAAGTTCTTTACCGATTGCCTTGAAATTTTCACACAACGTTCCATTCGCTTCCGAGCGGATTTTTATATGCATACTATATAGATGTTCCGTAGGTGACAGGAAAAAACATGCTTTTTTTTAAAAAGCTCTGTTTTTCATGTCAGGGAAATCTCGAAACATATTTACTGATAGCTTTAAAATTTTGACACAACATTGCATTCGAATAGGCGAGTGTTTTTATATACTTACTATATACATGCCTCGCCTGTGACAGAAAAAAACATGCTTTTTTTGAAAAACCGCGCCATCTGTCGGACGTAAGAGCAACATAAGTTGTAATCTCCGAAAGTTCTTCACCAATTGCTTTGAAATTTTGACACAAAGTTCCATTCAAATACGTGCATGTTTTTATATACATACCATTTAGATGTCACGCCTGTGACAGGTGAAAACATGCTTTTTTTTCTAAACAGCGCCATCTGTTGCATGTAAGAGCAAGACACGATATACAAAATATGTTATGATTCCATTTCAATGTTCCCGATTGAATTGATAAATTGAATTTTCATAGATATTTATTTATTTTTATTTTTATTTAATTGTTTTGTGTGACGTTGCATTGGAATTGAGCTTTGTTGTTCATACCGTTCATTTTGTGGGTATAGTTTATTTGTTTCTTTTTTCATTGTTATTCATTTCGTTTTTTAACTGTTCTTGTTTTTCAGTGCAATTGGTGGCGAATTTGAACTGTGTCCATTGATCTGCATTTGAATTGAAATATTTCGTTAGTGTTTTTTGTTTTTGTTTTGAAAACAAGAAAATGGACAATATGTTTATTTCACAGCTGCAAATGTGCAACAAACAGCTATGAATCCACCGGCTACAACGTTAACTGCTTTCTTCACGTTATGTCAAAATGACGCGTTTGCGAAAACACTGCTGTATTCGGAAGTGCCAATGTATTACACATAGAATGCGAGTAGAAAATAATTTGAACAACACAAACAAGGAGAGCGAGTCGACGGACAACCTGGCATATTCAAATGAACGACAGTAGGAAGACTGCACACAGGGCATCCCAATCAAGATGAATGCTTCTTTCATCGCATGCTGTTGGTAAATATGCCCGGTCCAACGTCTTTCCAGCCATTGAGATTTGTCAACGGCATAACTTATGCCAATATCCGTAGTGCATATCAAGCTCTTAATTTATTGGAGAACGACCGACAAAAGGGATGTATGAATTAATGACGCGTCCAACACATCACATCGAAATGAAATTGGAGCATTGTTTGCAATCATATTGACCACCTGCTCTCCTTCGTCTCCATCAGAGTTATGGGAGAAATATAAATCATACATGGCTGAATATATTATCCGTCGAATACGCAAGGAAAATTCAAATATGAACATAGATTTAACATCAGAAATCTAAAACGAAGCGTTGCTAATTTCTGAAGATTTGTGCTTAGAAATCGCGAACAAAGTTCTAAATCAATTGGAAGTGCCATCACCGAATCGATCTGCTGCTGTTTCGTTCGATGTAGAATTGCGTCGTGAACAAAATTACAACACGGGTGATCTGTTGTCGTATGTGCAGTCAAACATTCCTAGCTAACGCTTGAGTGAAAAGGCATTTGCAACCAAATAATTAAAACTGTCAATAACGGGTTTGGAGAAATCTTTTTAGATGCGACAAGAGGAACTGTGAAACCTTACTAATTATATTGATTCAAGCAGCATTTCGATCCCAAAATGGCATAACCTTAGCTCTTGCATCGTCCAGAATAGCTGCAACATTGCTACCAGGTGGAAGAACTGCTACTTCGGCTATAAAATTACCACTGAACATGCAATTGATTGAAAACTCCTACGTGCAACATTTCCAAAGCATCTGGCATGGGAAAAGCATTGCACAAATGTAAACTTATTGTTTGGGATGAATGCACAATGGCCCACAAAAATTTGCTCGAGGCTCTTGATCGATCATTGTAAGATTTGCGTGGAAACATCAGACCATTTGGGAATGCATTAATATTGCTTGTAGGAGATTTCAGGCAAACATTACCTGTAATTCCTCGATCGACACCAGCGGAGGAAATAAATGCCCCCATGAAATACTCTACTTTGTGGCGCCACGTAAACACGTTAAAATTAACTACAAATATGCGTGTCTAGCAGCAAAACGATCCATCAACTGGGATATTCTCACATTAATTTCTGGAAATTGGGAACGGAAACGTGCCGGTTGATCTGACCTTAAGACGAATTTCATTGCCTCATAACTACTACAATTTAGTGACATCAAAAGAACTTTTTGAAAAAGTATTTCCCAATATTTAAACCAATTATAAGAATCACGATTGGCTGAATGAACGAGCTCTTCTTGCGACCAAGAACAAAGACGTCTACAACTTAACAATATTGTTCAGTCTAACATTCAAAGCAAGGCAGTCACATACAAGTTCGTCGACGCTGTTGAAGAAGCAGATGAAGGAGTTAATTATCCAACAGAATTTTTTATTTCAGTCGATCTGCCAGGGATATCATCACACGTATGTCAATTGAAAATCGGCGTGCCAATTATCATGTTGCGATATATCTACCAGCCAAAACTTTGCAACGCAACTAGCCTTGCAGCAAAAAAATTAATCAACAGCGTCGTAGAAGCAAAAATCTTGACAGGACCTTTGAAAAGTGAAGATGTCCTCAATCCTCGCTTTCCTTTGATTCAAACAGATATGCCATTTCAATTTAAGAGATTGTAATTTCCAATTCGATTGGCGTTTGCATTCACCATCAACAAAGCTCAGGGCCAATCTTTAGAATTATGCAGTTCATATCTAGACACGGATTGCTTCTCACATGGACAATTATATGTTGCGTGTTCTAGAGTCGGCAAACCAGAAAAATCTCTATATCTCCACAGACAACTGAACAACAAAAAATATTGTATACCTACAAGCATTGTGAAATTAAACACATTTGAAACGTGTGCACTTTCTCATTTCTTTCTTTTCCATTTAACCAGACTGAGTCACAGCAACGTGTGGTGGGTACTGCTAGTATCATATACATCTTGTGCAAATTCTACCAAAGTTTGACTTGGGTGTCGTCTCAGTTTTCTAAACTTTTGCCTATAAGCTTCATGAATAAATTGATAAGCAGTAAGGATGAGTGCCTTTACCTTGACTTAGTCAAAACTGTCACTCAAAGGCATAGCTGCAAATATCCTCTGGGCCATTCCCACCAACTGACCTTGAAGAACAGATACCCATTGTGTTTCAGGCCATTCCATACTCCGTGCAAACTTTTCAGAATGAGTGAAGAAATGGTCTGAGACTGTCTCACAGAATAGAGGAAACTTGACATTTTTGTTAACCTTTAACTACCAAGGTGTTCCTAAGTCAACAACATCGGTGTTTTCTGATCTAAATCCCAATTCTGCTAGCCTAATCTCTAACGCTAAAAACAGGAATTTCCTTAAGTACTCTCGTATATTAATGCATCTTCAGTAGGAATGATTTACAAGTCAAGTACTGGACAAATCTATCGGCAGGAGAGAGAGGTGAAGTGAGGTGAGGTACAATGAAAAATTAATGGGAATTAGGTAAAAATAAATAAGAGCCGGATAAGAACTGCAGAAAGCCTATTAGCCCATATGAGGGACCTTCTATTTATACCCGGTAATGGTTACTAACATTGTTTACTTTCATGTTCAGGCATATTCAATACATCTGAGAAACTTCTTTTCGTCACATGAGTTGGGTTATTAGGTTTCTGAAATTCATGGTCAGTCTTGGTTAAAGAGAATATAACACAACAAAAATGACTATGATGTATTTAATGCAAAAAATTTTGTTCCTGTCTGGAACATCTTTATGTGAGATATACTATTTTGCACGCATGGCAAGGTAATACTCGAATAGACATGAAGTAGAGGTTACTTGACACAAACTGCCGAGCTCAGGTGCCAGAGAAGTTTCCTCTGTTGTGATGTCCTCTTCCATTGGTTGCAATCTAGGCCTTAATGTTGGCAGTGAGGGAAAGTTGTTTTAAGTGTTCACATTAGGTCTGATATTAGGTCATGGGAATGGTGTCTAGAATTGTTAATCTTCTGCAGTCAGTTGCAGATTTAAGTATCTCTGTATGTTCCTGAAGCACTTTTCCAGTGAGTTCCACATCGTGATTAGATTGCATATATTATTTTGGAGCTCTTAGTTCTAAGTTGCATGTCAACCTTCTTGGAAGCTTAATGGTGGTCATACAAATTTTGGTTCATCGAAGGTTACATCCATAAATAGCCAAGTGTACTATTTGGATTTCTGGAGAGAATTGCTTTGGGCTGTTCTTCATCACTTAATTAAGAAATTAATTTAAATAAGGACGGTAAATTAAGAATTAATAATGAAGACACACAACTGTATTGCAAATGAAGAGGGTAAAGATGAATAATCCATCATAATATTATATGATGTGATTGTGAAAAAAGGACGTGTAATATTTGGGTAGGATGAGGTAACAACAAGATCATTAAGGAATCAATTGAATGTTGGAGGTTTAAGTGTGGAGGTCAGGTTTATCTTCCAGTTTATCCAAACCTGAGATAATTTCTCCAGGGGATTCTCACGTTGTGAGAGTACTCGGCTGCCATCTCCACCACTTTGGACTGCTGAGATTCTGATAAAGACGAAAGGCCTTCTGAGGACATCTTGGATAACTCTTCTTCAGACTTGAATCCTCTGGCCCAGGAGACTGGACTGTAGGATGACATTGATCTATGGTCATATATGGATAGTGCTGCCGATCTCTTTTTGTAATGAGAAGAGCTTCCCCTTGATTCCGAAGGCACAACAGCCTTGGTGGAAATGTCTTGCTTCGTGCCAGTTATGGGGAAGGGGGGGGGGAATTATTTTTAGACTTTGGAGGTCTTCATCACAGTCTTTCTGAGGCAGGGAGCTCAGCTGATGGTCAATGGAGCGACCGAATCGTAGGAAGTTGCGGTCACGATGGCCAAATCTGGGAGATAATCATTTAATGAGTGCATGATAACGAATTTTTTAGACATTACTCTATGAAACAAATAATCAGTCTGTTAACACTAATGCGATTAACAACTCAAGAACAACATTTGTTATCAGGCCTAAAAGTATTATAATCATTATTTGTATCTATATTACATGCATCCACGAGGGCTTGTTTTAAGCATCTTCTTCACAACTAATGAAGTGCAACAGTGTATTAATAATGTTACACAACACACCATCCTGCACTTGTTGTGCAATACTGCATTTTTTAACAAGTTTTATTATGTTAATTTTCAAAATAAATTATATTTTGATTCATTAACCCTCGTCCTCTTACCTTCGGATAATACTGTTATCCTTGAAGGAGGGAAGATTAGTGTTAAAAGGAAGATCTTCCTCCTCCACCTCGCCCTGGAGGCCAGCAGCGAACTCCATGGGTCCTCCAGTGAGAATCAAATCGCCCAAGTCAGAGCTTCCGAGCCTGAGGAACATCATTGGTTTTTGTCTTCACTTGTAATTGTTCAGGTGAGTCATATATCAGTAATAGCTGTTGAAGGTGATGATTTGTAAGACAAAGAAGAGAGGAATAATAAGAAAATGAAGACAAGAAAAATTTAAGCCAGTGAATATGACGTTGATAATGAATATAAAGGCATCAATTAGTGGGAGATGAAAAAAGACGGAAAGATGAATAGTTGGATGATGAGAAACACAAAAGTCAAATGAAGACGATTGTGAAGGAGAGGAATATAAACAAAATATAATGAAGATGAATGCAATGACGAGGAGGATAATAGAGAAAAAATGTTGAAGAGAATCACATATAATTGATTTTTTTTAATAATCTGTTTGTATTTGAATACAACCTTTAGGATAATATATGATGAGGAGAGAAACAGAGATGAGGGCTTCAGCAGGAACACACCAGTTAGTTTCAATCGAATTATTACAAAATAATTATTGTGTTAACCATATATATGAACAGAAGTATTATATATAGAAGCAGCAGCACCTGAGGTTCTACCCTTCTACAGGCAAGTGAATCTGTGATTAAGAAGGACTTTGATCCTAAGTTTCCAACAGCCATTGGTCAGGTCGTGACGGTGGATGGGTGGGGACGGAGAGATAGCACTAGCATGATACTGAGTATAGGGCTGTAGAGTCACAGGGAAAGGTCAGGGACAGAATTTTCCTCCGACAGTGCCTCCATCTCCCATAAGCGTACCAACACCATGATTGAAAAGTTACTACAAGTTTCTGATTCACACGGAATTTTTTTATATTACTTCATTGTCTTTTTAAATTTTGTCTGTGTGATGAAGATAAACAAGCCTATGCTTTACAGTGAGCATTCGTGTTGACACATTTGGTATTAACGTGTTACAACCAGCTGACTACACCTCCGTCCGGCATGGGTACTGCCTCCTTCCCCTCTACCCAGCACAGGCACACTCAATGTGCCTCTCTGCACTTCGAATCATCGGGGATCACTTGGTAGTGGGCACTCCCTCACATAATGACACATTCATCCAGCTAAAGCACAACCATCCGTTGCCTTAGGCCTTAGTCAATAAGTCACAGTAGCCATTACATCCATGCAATCCTTTTGCATGGATTGCGAAGACAGAAAATGAAGCTAGTTTCTGTGTCTGCTACCGGTCAAATACACACATCCAGGATTCCCAAATCATACAGTAGTCATCCAATACCTCCGGAAGAAGCATATGTAGAGTGTAGTGTTGAATGAGAGGATGTCTCAGTAGCGACGGTCATATTTGCAAGCATATTAAGAGCTCATGCTGGTTCTTGGGTACCAGTGCTGTGTCAAGTCAAAGGAAACCACTTCTGATTGATCATCCGCGGACCTCTGATGTTTATACAGTGTTCTCTGATTGTGCCTATGGTACCCCTGCTCTTCCCTGGTTCTATTCTGCATTTTCTTCCATATCGTTCACTCCAGTATGTTGTTATTTTACTGTGTAGATTTGAGACCTGGCCCTCCAGTATTTTCCACGTGTATATTATTTGATATCTCTCTCTCGTCTTCATTCTAGTGAGTACATTTGGAGAGCTTTGAGACTGTCCCAATAATTTACGAGCTTTATTGTGTCTATGTATGACGTAAATGTTCTCTGTATTCCCTCTATTTCAGCAATCTCTCCTGCTCTGAATGGGGAATTGAGTACTAAGCAATACTCAAGACGGTCAAGTATTTCACAAACACAATTGATTTTTTTTTTTTTTTTTTTTTTGAGATATATACAAGAGTTGTTACATTCTTGTACAGCCACTAGTACTCGTAGCGTTTCGGGCAGGTCCCTGGAATACGATCCCCTGCCGCGAAGAATCGTTTTTTCATCCAAGTACACATTTTACTGTTGCGTTAAACAGAGGGTACAGTTAAGGAATTGAGCCCAGTAAATCCTCCCCGGCCAGGATACGAACCCATGACAAAGCGCTCGCGGAACGCCAGGCGAGTGTCTTACCACTACACCACGGAGACAAAGAATTAAAGAATTACAACCATTGTGATGGGATCCCTGGATTTAAAAGTTCTTGTAATCAATCCGATCATTTTTCTAGCTGACGCAACATTTGCTTGGTTATTCTCCCTAAACGTTAGGTCGTCAAACATCATTATTTCCAAATCCTTTACATGTTGCTTTCTTATTATGGGCAAATTTGATTGTGTTTTGTACCCTGTATTATGTTTAAGGTCCTCATTTTTCCGTACCTGGAATTTATCACTGTTAAACATCATGTTATTTTATGTTGACCAGTCGAAAATTTTATTAATATCTGCTTGAAGTTTTTCAATGTCTTCAGCCGAGGTAATTTTCATGCTGATTTTTGTGTCATCTACAAGGGATGATACGAAGCTGTGACACGTATTTTTGTCTATATATGATATGAGAATAAGGAAAAGCAGTGGGGAAAGGACTTTACCGTTAGGTACAGAGTTTTTAACTGCGCTTGGACTACATTTTATATGATTGACTGTTACTCGTTGTGTCCTGTTTGACAGAAAACTGAGAATCCAGCGTCCTACTTTTCCGGTTATTCCCATTGACCTCATTTTGTGTGCTATCACTCCATGGTCACATTTATGGAATGCCTTTGCGAAGTCCGTGTATATCACATCAGCATTCTGTTTTCCTTCTAATGCTTCAGTGACTTTGTCGTAATAGTCAAGTAACTGTGAGAGACATGATATTCCCGCTCGACATCCATGTTGGCCTGGGTTGTGAAGGTCATTGGTCTCCATGAAACTGGTGACCTGACTCCTAATCACTCTCTCAAATACTTTTATTATGTGGGACGTTTGTGCAACTGATCTATAATTCTTTGCCAATGCTTTGCTAACTCCCTTGTGTAGAGGGGCTATGTCTGCTACTTTAAGTGCATCTGGTATCTCCCCCGTGTCTAAGCTCTTCCTCCACACTATACTGAGAGCCTGTGTTACCGGCACCATGCATTATCTTTATAAATATTGAATTCCATGAATCAAGACCCGGAGCTGAGTGAGTGGGCATGTTTTCAATTTATCTTTCAAAATCTAGTACGTTCGTGTTGATATCAGTTATATTTACAAGAATTTGGATATCACGCATAAAGAAATTGTCTGGGTCTTCCACTTTCATGTTGTTTATTGAAGTGCTAAACATGTCCTTATACTGCTTTTTTAGGATTTCACTAATTTCTTTGTCATCCTCCGTGTATGAACCTTCACTCGTACGAAAAAATCCAATACTGGCAGTGGTTTTTGCTTTTGATTTCGCATATGTGAAGAAGTATTTTAGAATTTTCTTTATTTCCGGAATTGCTTTCTGTTCTAACTGCCTTTCTTTAGTCTCATATGAGTGTTTCAGTTTTCGCTCGATTTCTTCAATCTTCCTATTTAAATTATTCCTTCTTTGATGGGAAAGTCGTGTCTGCATAATTAAGCATTTCCGCTATTTTTTTCCTTCTTTTATAGATACGCCTTCGTTCTCGTTCTACGTTGGACCTCTTTCTGGCTTTCCTCAAAGGAACAAGTTTTAGACAGACTTGATACGCTTCCGAAGTCAGTTTTTCAATTCCTTCAGTAGGACTTTTATTACCTAGAACAGTTTCCCATGGAATGTTTGTGAGTTCCCTGTTTATTTTCACCCAGCCTATCCTTTATTTGTTAAAATTTAATTTACTGAATAACCCCTCTCACTTGATCATTTTTTAGGTCCGTTCTGGATATTAATGGTAGTTTGCACTTCAATGAGCTTGTGATCTGAGTATGCGATATCTGAGATCGTAAAATTCTTGATTATGTCTTCATTGTTTGAGAAGACAAGATCTAGAATATTTTAATTTCTTGTTGGCTCAAATATCTGCTGGTTGAGTGAAAAGTTTGTCACAGAATCTAAGCAGTTCTCTATTCTGTGGTTGGTTATGTCCCGATAGATTTCCTGGTTTAATATTATTGTTTGTTTGTTTTCATTCTTTAATGAGTTTCTATAATGAGTTTCATTCTATAATCATTCTATAATGAGTGCCAAGAGAAGGAACCCAGGGGCAAGTTGCATGAAGCCCTTTCCCGCTCTGCCCAAACTTCTTTCTCCCGTGATTCAAGATGACGTTACATTATCTCTGTTGCACTTCCTAATACTTGGCTCACTTCAGACATGTCACTCGCACGTGGTCTGAGAGACACCACAGAACTGTTCTAAACATGGGCAATATTTTAGACATTTCTCTTGTATAAATGTGATGACATGCATGAGAATGGGTCACAATGTTTGCAATCTCTGGAACACAGATAAAGATTGTCTTTAAATGTTAATGTTCAGCATTCAAATGATCAGGTTTATTGTGGCGATAAGGTTACGTGATGAGATAATTCAGATATGAATTTTCCCATATAAATTTTATTTCACTTAAATGTTTTATTAATAATGAAGTAGGACCACAATATTCTGACTCTTAGAATATATAAATAATGTAATATGTTAGGATAACGATTTGATTTTTCAAATTTTCCATTCATATTTTAAAATGCCTAGTTAATGATGAAACGTGATTACCCTGAATTAAGAGTTATAAACACATGTTTTAAATTGTTGTGTATAGGAGCTTTATTTAATATTATTGCTGCTCTTTTTAAGATGTTGAACTTTACAGAAATACTTTGACTCCATTTTTTGCTGTATACATTTTATAAAGAATAATATACAAATAGTTTTGCTTGTGCTTTTTAAATTTTTATAATACTATTTTTATGTCTCTATTTAAACTTTCTTCGCTGTTTCCTATTTAACCTCTATACCAATTTTCCCATCTCTATCTTAAATTAATCTTCATATTAAATCTAAGCTCAGCTTTTCATTCATTATCTTAAATTGTTTACAATATTATGCCTAACATCAGTCTCCTCTCTCTCTATCTCTCTTGAGTAATCTTTAACTTCATCTAACTTCTCTCACCTCGTCCTCAACATGTCTCTTTCACTCGCACCTTTACTACTTACCTCAAGAAGTTCCTGTCGCCGTAGCCACTCGTGGCGGCCTTCTCGTTGATGAGGGACAAATCTCTGGCACCGCTTTTTGGGAAGAAATATTTAGGAAATCTCTGCTCTATCATGGTTACGGAGTCGTCGTCACCGGTGTTATAGCCGGGGTGGCGAGAGGGCGGTCTGAGGGCGGTTGGGACGGGCGGTGCTCGGGCAGCCTGGGCAGTGTGGGTCAAGGAACACAAGGTAAATGTTGCTAGTAACATCCAGGATGTTGTAGGTATGTCCCACGACCTGGGGGAGAGAGAGGTAAGCTGGTCATTGTGTCTTGTCTGTTTTATCTTGCTACAGTTGTGTAAACTCAGGAAAACAGAGAAAGGTAAAAGTGTTCCAGTAAGGAACAAGAACTTCCTGACCACCTGCAAGAATTTATTTGCCCGGAACCTAGCCCCCCCAAAAAAAGTAAACTCAGAGTACACTCATCAAAAAATAGAGTCCTTCCCCACCATGACTTTTCGCTAACCCTTCCGGAAATAAATATTTGGGTCATATATACTTGATGCCGTATAATTGTGCATTGCATATTTCTCGTCTGCAAAAATTATAATTTTAATATTCCATCCCCTGCCTATATCGTTTACAAATATGAAGGTCATTAAGGGTAACTGGGACTTCACTCCTTTGATATTAACTCGGCTTTCTTTGAAATAATCCAAATCCATCTTAACCCCCCCTCCCCCTCCGTATTTCATGAGCCTCTAAAGTTCTAAAGAGTTTCTTCAAGACATAGCATCAAAAGCTTTGCTAAAGTCAAAGAGTAGAAAGTTGCAATTGATTGCTATCAATTGCTTGAAATACACTGGAAATTAATAAGATGTAATTTGGTAAAGACCAGTGCCACATATTGAAACCGTGTGCAGGCGATAAGTCACAATAACGTGGCTGAAGTAGTTTGGCCAGACCGCACACTAGAAGGTGAAGGGACGACGACGTTTCAGTCCGTCCTGGACCATTCTCAAGTCGATTGTGATTAGGTTGATTGATTGATTGATGAAGATTAAACCACCCAAAAGGTGGCACGGGCATAAATAGCCCGTAAGTGGTGGCCCTTTTGAGCCATTACCAGTATCAAGAGCTGATACTGGAGATCTATGGAGGTGCGACTGCACCCTGATGATAAGGTTTGATTGATTGATGAAGATTAAGCCACCCAAGAGGTGGCACGGGCATGAATAGCCCGTAAGTGGTGGCCCTTTCGAGCCATTACCAGTATCAAAAGATGATACTGGAGATCTGTGGAGGCGCAACTGCACCCTGCGTGACGGGAGATGTCTCCCGGACCAAATGGTGACCAAATGGTCATGATAAGGTTGATGATGCAAGCAATAAACAGGCAAGAGAGAGGTGAGGAGCAAGGCAAAAGGTACGAACGGTAAGGTGTAGTAGAGGGGATAGCAGTAGGAATAAGAACGGTAGTAGGCCCATTGGACCATATGAGGCAGCTCCTATTATAACCACCGAAGAGAAGGGGATAGGAATAGGAATAAGAAGAGGATAACAAGAGAACTTAAGAGAAAACAACGAACAGGAAAAAAAGAGAACAGTGAAAGAAAAGGAAAGATAAGGAAATATAAATGGAAGGGTAAGCTTGTGTTAGGTCACGTTTGTTAGAAAGATTAGAGCATTTGAGTATATACACTGTGAAAGGGAAGAGTCAACAGCAACAAAGCCAGGACTCAAGTTCATGTTGGGTACGTTGTGTATTAGAGCCGATTCAACAAGACGGCGTCTGTGTAGAGGCAGGAAAGATTATTTTGGAGGATGATCAATCAATGGGATGATTAGAATCCCTCACATGACAGAAGAGAGCATTGTTAGTGTCTGCAGACTTAACACTTCTCTTGTGTTCTTTAAGTCTGTCATTAAGTGTACGGCCAGTTTCGCCAAAGTATTGGAGAGGACAAGATGAACAGGAAATAGAGTAGACACCAGCAGCATTAGAAGCAGGAGGAGCAGTGTGAACTAGATTGCTGCGAAGTGAGTTAGTTTGACGAAAGGCGAGCTTTATGTCAAGAGGAAGAAAGGTATTAGTAAAAGTTTTAAGATCAGATATGGAGGAAAGGCATAGTACAGTGCTACTAGTGTTGTAAGCAGGTTTAGGATGAAAAAAATTCCGTTTAGCTTGAGAGTAGACACAGTTGATGAAATGTAAAGGGAAACCAAGGCGAGAGAATGATTTGTAGATAAAGGCGAGGAAAGGCTGGAAAAGACTAAGGTCATGAGGCCATAAAGCAAAAGACCTTAGTCTTTTCCTCCTAAGATTCATGACCTTAGTCTTTTCCAGTCTTTCCTCTTCTCTCTTAACAATCTGGCTCCTTCTATCCATTTCAAGGTTGAATGGTAATCTAATTCCCTCCTTCATTTTCTTGACGTTCACGTTCACAGCTCTGTGTCCGGGTTCTCTTTCTCTGTCTACCGTAAACCCATGCACAGTGGCATGTACATTCACTTCTTTTCCTACCATCCTCCTTCTGTTAAGAAAAGTGTCCTCGTCTCTCTTTTCCTCCGCGCTCTACACATCAGCGAACCCCAGTTTCTTGATTCTGAAATTGCCTTTATCTACAAATCATTCTCTCGCCTTGGTTACCCTTTGCATTTCATCAACTGTGCCTACTCTCAAGCTAAACGAAATTTCTTTCATCCTAAACCTGCTTCCAACACTAGTAGCACTGTACTATGCCTTCCCTTCATATCTGAACTTAAAACTTTTACTAATACCTTTCTTCCTCATGACATAAAGCTCGGCTTTCAACAAACTAACACACTTCGTAGCAATCTAGTTCACACTGCTCCTCCTGCTTCTAATGCTACTGGTGTCTACTCTATTTCCTGTTCCTCTTGTCCTCTCCAATACTTGAAGTTGAATTTCTGATGATGTGTCAGGATGAGTGTTGGTGCCAGAGTGCGCCGTCTCTTCCACTGTTTCCCTTTATCAACCTCCCATACATCCACCCTCCCACCATCCACCACACCCACCTCCACTGCCAGACGCAGTCCCACCCTTCGGGTCAATATCCATGCTATTTCTGGCAGGTTGCGGCCACATTCAGTAAGCCTCCCAAGTGGCAAGGTTGTCTTATTAAGTGTGAATTGCAAGATGTGAGGTTTATGGATCAAAGGTCATCTCGCTGTTATTGGATGCATAAGTCCTATTTTTTGCTCATATTACTATCAATTGCTTGTCGAGGGTAAAAATATACCATCATTATCTCTGTTTCTGTAAGTGTGAGTGTATTCTTGAATACAGGAGGTCAAGGTTATCTATTATGTGCACATGCACTAGGTACACACAGACATACAAACATAAACAGATACAAAATACAAAAACGAAGGACCGAACTCAGTTTCGGACAGGACCGGTTCGGATCAGACCGGCCGAACTTCCACTGACTTGTATAAGCAGGTCACAAGTGTAGGTTCAACAAGAGTTATACCCATGTTCTATTCCATGTGTCGAAACCTAACGTTCGTGTGGATTTCACGTTCAAGGCTCAGTATTTGATGAAGTGATCAGAGTATTTGATAAGAATATTTGATCAGAGTAGTTGATCAAGCATTGCGGTGGAATTCCAGCTTGAAATGATGGTATTAAATGATAATTATGTTCAAGATACCATTGGAGGCGCATATGTACAAGTCTTTCCATGACATTAATTAATAAGACCTGAGAGCTGTCGGAAATTCAGACACTAAATACTAACTCAGTAGCATAATTATATTAGGCAAGTACTAACACTAAAAATAGCTTAGTGAATCATTCAAGGAAATTGTGATTTCGGGGCTTCTCATAGAGAATGGGATATTTGCCACGTCAACAGATCTCTATATATCTATAAAGTAATTTTATTTATTTATATATAAAAGAGTTCTTACTTTCTGGTTCTGCCACTAGCATGCGTAGTGTTTTAGGCAAGTCCTTAGTCCTAATATTGCCCGCAATACGACCCCCTGCCAAATCGTTTATAACCAGGTACCCATTATACTGTTGGGATAAATATAGACCACAGTTAAGGATTTGCGCCCAGTAAAATCTTCCCAGCCAGCATACGAACCCAGGAAAAAGAGCTTGCGAAATGCCAGGCGAGTGTCTTACCACTAAGCCACGGGGACTGCATACTAAGCAAACTTAATCTTAAAAAAAAAGCTGTCTGATGACTGTATATAATAAAAAACTAAATACAAAATAAATGATGAAATGAATATAAAATCAGATTCATTTCATCAGAATATAAAATCCTGTTGAAATGAAACTCGAACCGTCATGAACGCATCCAGGCATGGGGAAAGGATTTGTGTCCCCTGGAAAGAGACTGGCGTGTCGTGGCCATTACGAAAATAAACTCCTGGATCAACATTGACGACGATGAGCAGACGTCTGGACACCTCCTCCGCCTGTGAGCCGCTGGATCACGTTCTTTTTTTCGCGATTTTGCATTTAATACTGCCGTTTGGCATTCCTATTTAACGGCCCGGTTTCTCCGACGCCTGGCGCACATATCGCCTTGGATCACAGGACTGTTGATAGATTTTGAACGTTTTCTAGCTTGTTCCTTTGAGCGGGGTGATGGTTTCCAGCGCCGGCTTGGCCGAGAGGTGCCGGGAATTGGTGGGCTCCTCTTGGGGCCTAAGCCTTGATGGGCGGCTGGCTATTGCTCTGGTGGGGGGGGGGGGGGGCGGGCACCGGAAGCCTTTTTAATTTTTACTTGTGGGTCGAGTATTTGGTTTTGCCACCCAGTGCTCTCTATGTGGGGCAGGGTTGGTGCTTGTCACCCTGAGGGACTCCTGAGACTTTCCAATCATCTGCCTGTCGTTCGGTTTTGCGATTAACCCCATACGGGGTATGCCGGAGAACATCCTATCTCACGATCGTTGTCGCCACTAGATCAACAACATCAAAAACACTAAAAATACTTCTTCATGAGACACATGCTTCGCAGTCCTACCATTCATCGAATACCACGAGTTAAACCTGCATAGCAACCTGCTTAGCCACCTCAGAAGAAGCCACTTCTTGCTGAGTAATACCTTGTTTCCATTTTGACCTCTTTACTAGATAAATTCGGGCCAGATAATATTAGTTAATGTCATTTCTTTTACGAGGCGCACGAGATACCCAAACGGGTCAGCGTCTCAAATTTATCTTATAATCTTATTTCATGTTATATATGTCATAGGGTGTTGTTGAATCATTTACGGTGTATTCATCCGGCAGGTAACCTCGACGACTTCAGGTATTGGCAAAGAATTATGTGGTTCTACTCGAAGCATGCCCTGACCCCATTTTTGCTCAACCATGAAACGATATGGATTACTTGATCAGGACATGTGTATTGGCTTATTAAATAAGCTACATTCTAAACAACAGCTAAATTGTATTTCCTTTAAGATAACCCACTAATAATTAGTAGCCTAACCCTTCATAGTATAATTAAACCTATCGATTAATTTAGATTATGATATCATTGATAACCCCCCAACCAAAAAAATGGGAAAGGAGGCTCTTAGCAGGATAAAATAAAATATATACAGTCCACTTAAATTAACAAATAAACTCTAACAAAATAAATTAATAAATAAATTAAATAATTAACTATATATCAAATAAATCATTAAATTCCTGCTGGGAGATTTCCCACATGTTTATGGTCCTTTGTACATAGATTCTAAATAGAATCAATAATATAAGAACCAGTATATTAGTTATTAACTAATAGAAGGTAAAGTAAACTACTATATAACACTTGTAGCCTAAATCAGTAAACCTCAGATAATGGTGCAAAAGTGTTCCTGCAAAACAATTAACTAGCACCAACATCGTTCCAAGGAGCAAAATATGCGCAAATATATAAACAAGTTAATGTAAAAACACTGAAACCTAGTACTATGTGTTCTCGAATTTATCCAGCAAATAAGTGGAGTTTTATATCCGCAAAGTGAGGAGCCAAAATTAAAATCAACCAAATAGTGACTGTTGTCTACAAAATTAAACCCCTAGATATGGATAATTTAATTTCGCCGACAGCCACTAAAATAAATACCATTTATTTAAATATAAATGACTGAAACTACTGATGCTAACACAATATTAACAACAGCTCTTGATTAGCTCATCACTTAACATATAACACTTAAATAACACAAGAGGTTGATGAGAGGCTACTAACCATAAATGTATATATATATATTTTTCTTAAGGTTATCTATCTTGAGGTTATCTTGAGATGATTTCGGGGCTTTTTAGTGTCCCCGCGGCCCGGTCCTCGACCAGGCCTCCACCCCCAGGAAGCAGCCCGTGACAGCTGACTAACACCCAGGTTCCTATTTTACTGCTAGGTAACAGGGGCATAGAGTGAAAGAAACTCTGCCCATTGTTTCTCGCCGGCGCCTGGGATCGAACCCAGGACCACAGGATCACAAGTCCAGCGTGCTGTCCGCTCGGCCGACCGGCTCCACCCTTATATCATTAAGGGGCCAATAGGTTTTTTATTTTTTTTCAAAATTGTTCGATTTCAATCAAACTTTTTCGACGAGTTGTATATGAAAAGGGTTTCATCTGGTCCAGGTCTCAGCATCGTAGCACAAATAGGAATTGAGAAAAAAAATATTGAATTAAGTGTCCAAATTTTTCCAGAATGGTCAAAAACGATTATCAAACACAAGTGTCAACTGAAATCATGTCTATGACTCTCAGATATCACAACAGCATATATTAAAAAACAAAATATGATTAGTTTTATTAAAAAAAAATTAAGTTAAAAAAATAAATTTTGATTTTATTTTCAATTGTATTTTTCTTATTTGTTTATTGGACGATTTGCATGAAACTTATAGACCTGCCGGCACGTAAGCCTATCTGTAAGGGTGCCAAAGGGGCCAGGAAATTGGTTGATGTCAACCTCAGCCACAGATGGCAGAACCTTAGACTTTACTTTTTATTTATTTATTTCAAGTAATATAAACGTTCTTATAACTCTTTCAATTTTTATTCAATTTATATCAAACTTTCACTTTATATGTAGAGTGTATGTCTCTAAAATCTGTAGTCAGAGTTTTTTCCTAAGTTAATTTATTAATTTTATAATATTAATAAACTTGTTACATTTGCATATTTTTTTTTTTCTTTTTTTTGGGGGGGGGGGGGGAATTTGACTATTTGTATTAGGAAAACTAAACATGTTTTGGAAAATCCCCAACTACAGATCCTTTATTATGTGCTAATGTGTCAGAAAAGTGTCATAGGATTATTATATGGTGTGGTTATTATTAACGTGTGGTTGTATATACACACATGAAATTGTGAAATATTTGTTGAAAAAAAAATATTAAATCTCCGTTTCTAATTAGGCTGCAGTACTGAAATTTGGAATATTTGCAGCCCGTTTCATATACAACTAGTCAAAAAATATTGGTTGACATTGAACAACTTTTAGTAAACTAATGCAATGGTCCCTTAAGTTTAGAGCGAAACGTTAAACATAAAAAAACTGATAAAATATTGCACCTTTCACTTTACTGCCATGATGAGGTAGATCAATAGCTATATTATGTGTGCGACAGAGAGTGCCCAGCACCATTTTGAGATCCTCACCAGTTCACTAGAGTGCCTGCACTAAGTCAAGTTTCCTTATTATGAAACTTGACACTTCCTTTTTGGGTATCCTGCGACAGCTCTTGTCATCAGGATTCCATTGGTACCACATTAGCCGACGTGTGTATCTCCATTCAGCAACTACAGCAAGGTGAAATATGGAGTACAGTTAGTTAACTCCAGGTAATGATATATGAAGAAAAAGAGTCAGAGGGAATTCGGGAGCGTTGCGGTATTGTTTGGTTAAAAGGGGTATGGTTAGAAGGATCCCTTGTTCTTGATTTGACATGTGTCTTGACATCATGGCATCACGACACCGGAGGGAGGGGTTCCGATTGGCCAGGCCTCATGGCTTGGTGTCGATTGGTTGTTTTGAAGTATATAGGGTGAAGAGTGGAAGGAGGACCATACACCACGCCGCCCTGGCATTCTGAAGTTGTTGCTTGCTTGAGATAGACGTGGATTTATAAGCTGACGGCCAACAGCGAGACTTTCACGCTTTACATGACATTAATTAAAAATTTATATCTCGTCACCTCATTTGATCTTGTGCGTCCCGCCTACAGTATCTGGAACACGGTATTTACAAATTGATTACAATTTGTAAATACCGTGAGAAAACGGTATACAAGTGAGAAAACGAGAAAGAAGATTGTGCTCGTCACGTGATCACTGCAGAGGCAATGAGACTGCAAGGTGTTCATCTGTGATTATCGGTATCATCTGGACGCCTATTGCTCCCAAAGTTATTTAGAATGAATATGCATGGATTCCACAGTTAATTTCTCTGAGTGAGATAACTGCATTTTCCGCTATTTTGTGGACTTGCCGCCCAAAGCCGTATCATCCCACCACATGTGTTACAACCCGTGTTCCCACACTTGCCATCACCACCCAGTGTGAGATTGTCTTGGCCATGTAGCTGTTTAAACGCTGAACTATGATCAATACGGTGCCCGTATAATATGCCGCACCTGCCACCTGGTTTACCCCCACGTGTTCTCGCATGTTATCATGTGCAGTCTTGCTTGAGCGTTACACCTGCCTCCCTGTGTCAACTATCATTTCTCGCGTGATTACCACGTGCGGAAATTGCTAGAGAATTTCATCGAAATATCTACAGATCCAATATTGTATGTATGCAAGTTTGTTGAGTTACATGGCCGATTTTTATGTGATTACAAATATTTTTCTGTGTTTTTATATCTAAGTTTGATTGTGTTGTGCTAGTGTCAACCAGGCGACTAGATGATGTCTCCTATAACCTGGAACGTCGAGGAAATATTAAGTCAGTTGTCGATTACAGCCATCTATGTGACTCCTGTAATTCGTTACTGCGTGAGTGTATGTGCAACACAGCCCCTACACATTTAGTAATTGTATACTGATTGCTAATGTGATGATACAGTTTTAATTATACCATGATTATTCATGTATATTGATTTCTGTGTGGTACTGTGCTTTTCTATCTCTTTCCAGAGAACCTGATAAAGTGTAAGTCATTTGAATGGTGTGTCTAGGTGACACCGTGATTATAGTATTATTGGTTTTCATTTGATTACTTTGTGCTGTGTCATATTGTTATGTGTTATCGTGCAGTGCTTTGTAAGATTGTGTTGTGAGTTGTAGTGTCAAATGACACCTTGTTCTGGCTCGTCTTTATGACAGCGCAATTAACGTAAATCATCTTGGTAAACGTAAATTGTCTGTGTGACAGATTGTTAACGTAATTATTTCACCTTGATTAACTGTCTGAGTGGCAGATTGTTAAAGTAATATTCATTGATTGTTTAATGTCTTGGTGACAGAATAATTAGGGTACAGAGTTACTCTTTTAGTTGGTTAACTGGCTGTGTGACAGATGGTATTTAACGTAAATTATCTTGATAACTGACTGGGTGAGAGTGATTAACGCCATAATTACCGTAATTAATTAGCGTAATTAATTAACGTAATTAACATAACAGAATTGACAGATTGTTGTAGATTGTTATACCTGTCTGTGTAATAGCGGATTAACGTAATTAATTAATTGTATTTGACTTGATTGCCATCCAAGGTACGTGTGTTAACGTAATTAAATTGATTTACTGAAGATTGTCTTAATGATAAACCTTGCATTATTTTCATTATAATTGTTATTGTGTATTTCCACTGCAGAGTTATTGCAGTTGAATCCGAGTGTGTATTATTGTTCAGTTAGTTCATATTGTTCTTCCCCATGCAGGAGGGGTTGAGACCAGGTTTCGTTATTAACCAACTGTGTGATGGGACAAGATCCTGCTGCCATGGTATTGATTAGCTGTGTTAGTGACACTCAGGAATTAACGTAACGTTAGTTTGTTATTGCTTTGTATTAGTAAATTTGTTGAATAAATTTGTTTTTGATGCAAAAGTTACTTTTCGTCAACAGCCTTTGAAAGTCTGTCCCATATATTTTGCTCTGCAAAAATTATTTATACCATCTTGTACTTAACCGAGTAAACTCTGGTTCAAACCAAATTAGCCATAGCACTAAATACAAAATTTTGGTGTGAGAACCCATTTGCTACACTCTAGATTGATTATACAATTGAGGAGCATAACGACCTAATGATTGGAAGAACAAGTAATTGGACCTCTGCGTTTGCTCGTGCCTTCTCTAGTTAAGGGAACAATACTCTCACATCTGGCACCCATTCTGGGGCTAGAAGTGCTAAAGACCAACTAGGGAGAACAATTCCACAACTGCACAATATTATATTATTTTATTTGTTGCTAACCCGTGTTATGGAAGGATACTTAACTTGTCTAAAGTTGAACTAAATATGTAACCTAGAAACCATTTAAACATTGTGCAGAACCTAGATAGGGTGGCCTCATTAACAACACGAATTGTCTTGTACACCTATACTTCATTTATTTGCATTTTTTTAGCATATACTATATTTTAACTCAAATTATTTCACCTTCGAGTCTTAGGAAGTGTCTAATCCATCTGCCGGGTATTATGATGATCTAACCTTAGGAAATTCCTATTGGGACACTGATTACTACTTAAATCAGCTGTATATATATATATATATATATATATATATATATATATATATATATATATATATATATGTTGGAGTGTTGATGTTCGGCAGTCCTCCAATGGCAGGTGTCAATGCCTGGTCACACTTTAAGCAAAATATAGACTGCTTGCCTGTTGTCTGTGGTAAGTTAGAGGGAGGAAAACGTAAAACACAAAATATGAACAATGAAACTTTAATATATTTACTTTAAACATAAATGAAAATAAAGACAAATCTCGGGAAGTTAAATTACAGTTAAAAAATAAAGAAAAGGCAAAGACAATGTGAAATACAAAATTCAATGTTAAAATGGTGCTGAGAATATCGGCTATGGTTGAAACCTCCCTTCGTATATGAGCTAATGAGCGAGTATGCCAGAGAGAGATGTCAACCGTAAGAGCACAAGGAATATTCTGAAGTGGATAGCTGGTCAGGCTCAGACGTCAATTCGTGTAGAGGGGGCTGAGGTGCTGTGTGCAGGTGCGCGGCTGGCGAGTCACCAATCAGAAGCAGGCAAGCTGGTGAAGGGTAGTTAGCTCGTTTGATGACGAGCCGGCGTGAGGAGGGTGTGTGGAGTGGGGAATCTTGAATACGTTTTGCCTCCTGGTCAAAACGTTTTGTCCTACTGGTGACGTATCTTGAATGTAGCATCTTATACTTGTGTCTTTGGTGTAACTTGAAGTAGTGAAGAGCAGGCTCAATCTCTCTTGAAAGAGATTATCGTCACAACTCTCCCCCGAAGCCTGAGGTTCCGGTGAAGTTACATCTTCAGGAGGTAGAGTGGTAGGTGGAGCAGCCTCTACCTCATAGACTCTGGAGAGGGCGTCTGCTATGATGATGTCAGACCCCTTGATGTAGAGATCTCCAGGTTGAATTTCTGCAGATATCAAGCCCATTGTAGAAGCCGTCGATTGTTGAATTGGGCTTGCTGCAGGAAGAGAAGGGTGTTGTGGTCCGCGTAGATGTTGGTAGACCGAGCACTTTTCAGGTATGGTTCGAAGTGCTGAAAGTGCAGGACGATGAGTAGCTCCCTGTCGATTGTACGGTGGTTCCTTGTAGCTGTAGTCGCTAACAGGTAGATTCTCCTCGCCTCGTTGTTGTATTAGGTCACCCCCGATGCCGATACCACTGGCGTCGACATGGAGGATGAATGGCTTCGTGATATCTGGCGAGGTGAGAATAGGATTAGAACATGGCAAAGGAGCACTATTATAGTCCTGTAAATTGGGTTGAAGATCAGGTAGGATTTCCGATTTGGAAAGCACCAATTCAGTGTTAATGCTTTCGGGAGAAGCAGGGAAGGTTTCACTGTGGAGGTATGGACCTTTAGATGTAGGGACAGATATCAGCACAGTAGGGGGAATACCTTGATACTGCTTCAGGAGGTTGACGTGGCACAGCTGGGTCGTCCGCCGCCTATCTGGAGTCTTAAGAACGTAGTTGTTGTTCCTGCACTCCTTGATACGGTAGGGTCCTGAAAACTTGTTTTTCAATGGAGAACCTTGGAAAGGAAGGTATGCCAATACGAAGTCTCCTGGTTTAAATTTCATTAATTTGCTACTCTGGTCAAAATGAGTCTTCATCCTCTCCTGGGATTTCACTAGGTTGTCATTAGCAAATTTACGGACTCTCTCTAGAATGTGTTTTAGGTTTTGAAGAAACTGAGGCACATTCTGATGGTCACTGAAGGTGGCATTATGTAGAGAGTCCTTGAAAGCTTTGAGAGGAGTACGGCACTTACGTCCGTAGAGCATCTCATAAGGAAATACTCCTAGTGACTCATAGGGGAGACTTCGAAAAATGCACATTATGAGATCAAGTTGTCTATCCCAGTCCTTCAAAGTCTCATTGCAGAATTTCTTTAGGAGTGCTTTAATAGTCTGATGACTACGTTCAAGAGAACCCTGTGAAGCAGGATGATAGGGGCTGGACAGTACCTGTGTAATGTTAAACTCCTGCAGAGTCTTCTTTGAGAGATCACTGGTGAAGTTGGTGCCACAGTCACTTTGAACCTCTCTTGGAAATCCATATTGAGTGAAGATCTTCAATAGGTGTTTCACCACTGTAGCAGCCGTAATGTTCTTTACTGGAACTGCTATGGGAAACCTGGTGGTAGGACACATGATAGTTATTATATATGCGTTGCCAGAACTGGTCCGGGGTAAAGGACCAACACAGTCTATGATGAGTCTGTGGAAAGGTTCTGCAGGCACATGGATGGGTTTCAGAGGAGCCTGGGGAAAAGAGATGTTAGGTTTACCTGCCATCTGACTTATATGACACTCTTTTACGTAGTTCTTTACGTCCTTTACCATACCTGGCCAATAGTAGTGTTGTCCGATTCCGTGGTAGGTTTTGTTGAAGCCATAGTGAGAAAGAGCTCCGTGGGCCAGGTGTAGAATATCGGGCCGTATGCTGGTGGGAATCACTAGTTGTTCGACATTGGCCCAATCATCATCATCCTTCAGCTTGCTGGGTCTGTATCTGCGGTAGAGCAATTCAATCTCTAGGAAGAACCCAGGGATACTGTCAGGTTGAGTCTCAGCCTGGAAGAATAATGGTGTTAATGCTTGATCTTCTCTCTGTAACTCACGGAACTCCAACTTGGTAAGATTGGGAGGTAGATTCTGAGGGTCTTGAGGGACAGCGGTAGCAGTAGAGTCAGCTGGTTGCGGTCGTGCAGCTTGTGCACGGGTGGTCACCAAAACCGGAGGAGAAACTTTATCACTCTTGAACCTCTGCTGGAACATATTCAAAGATGGGATTATCCATTACAGAAGTACACACCTGGGGTTTGTCCGTGATGATCAGGTTGGGCGGTTGCAGATCTTCTGCCAAGTCGTTGCCAAGGAGAAGTTGCACTCCAGGCATGGGAAAAGGCTTTTCCCTGATGGCGACTTTGACTTCACCGGTCACGAAGGGACAATCCAGGTGGACTCTGGCGAGTGGATATGGAGTGGTAGCAGTGAGGTCAGTGATAAGGACGGTTTCCCCGGTATAGGTGCCGTTAGGCACAGCCGACTTTATGAAAATGGACTGAAGAGCCGCTGTGTCCCTCAAGATCTTCAATTTGAAACTTCCCTCCTAATTTGTACCGTTGGTAGAGACAGTTCCAGGATACAGGTGTTTACTGAAGAGAGAAAGATCATTAACATTAACACCAACATTCATTACAGGCTTACCGGACTTAGGAGGAGTCTGTTTGGGTTTAGTAGATTCATTGCTCTTGTATTGAGCCTTCACACATCTATCTATGGTATGTCCATAGAGTTTGCAATACTTACAATACAATTGTGAGCTTGCTTCCTCTGTACTCACTTTATCGTTGTACCAAGACTTTTTACTGGAAGGTGGTGATGGTGTCAGCCGGTGGATGAAGCTGTAGGTGTCAGCCGACTTCGCACATTTGATGTAGTCGGTTTCTTCTTTATCTGCTAGATATAAACGGACGGAATGGGGAACACGTCTCAAGAATTCCTCAACTAGCATGAGGTTGATGAGTTCTGCAAATGTAGAGACATGTGCTGCTTCCAGCCATTTCATAAAATATCTTTTCTTTGTATTGGCAAATTCTAGAAAGGTGGTGGTACTTGCCTTAAGATGGTCACGGAATTTTCGTCGGTAGCTTTCGGTGGAGAGAAGGTAGGCGTCCAACACTGCTTGCTTCAAGGTCTGGTAGTCATTCTCAGACGCGAAGGTACCGAGAGTAACTGCAGCTCTACCTGTAAGATGCACTCTGAGAAGGGTGGACCATTGGTCAGCAGGCCAGCTAAGTTGATTAGCTAGGGTCTCAAAGGTGGTAAAAAAGACATCGATCTCTGTCTCAACGAATGGTGGCATTAACTTACTTGCATGGGAGATATTGAAACTTACTGGAAGACTGGCGGTAGCTTGCTGGCGTTGAGTGAGGTGCGTAGTTTCCAACGCGAGTTCTTGTTGACGACATTCTATAGCCAAAGCAGCTTGCTGTTTGTCATGCTCGCGTTGCATCTCCAGGTGACGATGTTTTGCGTCAAGCTGTACTCTCTCACGAAGTATTATTGTCTCACGTTCCTGTTCTTCTTTCCTCAAGGCGGCCTCTCGTTCTTGTTCTTCTTTCCTCAAGGCGGCCTCTCGTTCTTGTTGTTCTTTCCTCAAGGCGGCCTCTCGTTCTCTTAGGGCCGCCTCTCTTTCTTGCTCTTTCCTCAAGGCGGCCTCTTTTTTTCAGTTGTAGGGCTTCTTTTTGTTGTTCGAGGGCTTCCCTTTGTTGCTCTCGCTCGATCTTGGCAAGTTCTAGTTTGAGTTTCATAGTTGCCAAATCAGGTTTATCTGCAATAGAGTAAGTTTCGTGAGTGTCAGTCAATCCTCCTTTCATCTAAGAGGTAATCCATGATTAGGTTATGGATTTCATTTTTGTTGGCTCCATGGGGAACATCTAGTTGATACTCGTGTACAAGAGTTTGTAATTCAGTCCTCTTGGCACGACATAATGTCCCTATTTCACCAGCTGGATCGTTATGGAAAGCTTGAAGACGAAACATGGTGAAAGATAGCAAATAAATGTACACGAATATAATTGTGATATGGTAAATGTCAGAAACAGGACAACGTGGTAACTGGTAACTATCCTGTGGAATTTTAATCTTTAACAATTACAGTTAATTATTGGATGGTAAATGATTAGTCAATCAAAATCGCAGGAAATACTGTACCCGGTACTCAATGTAAGAGAATAAGGGCAAGAAAATCCTACTAAATAAGTGAAACTGAGTTTCTAATACAAATGAAACATTTAATTGCTCCAAAAGTGAATTAGGTAGTCCAAGAACGTAGGCATACCTTGCCGAGTCTCTATAGGACATAAGCAAGGGTTTCCCACTAAATGAATATGATACTTACAGAATCAGCGAACTTTGTGCTCTGTAAAAAGAAAGCTAATTCCCTACCTAAGTAAATATCATCATCTCTGACCGACGTGTAGGGGCGCGAGTGTCAACTGGTGACGAGAACTGCTGCTGAGGTCCCAACTCAGCAACAAAGTCCGTGCTAGAGGAACTATGGCCCTCTTTTCCTCCTTCGGTCGGATTGCAGAAGATAGGGTGCTTTGACCCAGAGACAAACCAAAGTATCAGGGTACCAAAATGATGATCTGCCGAAAGTATGAGAAATATCCTAGGGACAAAAGGTGGTAAACACAAGTAATAACACGGAGGGAGAGATGACCAATTAAGAGAATGACTGAGGCCTACAGTCACCACGTAATCCAAAGTTATCTTACACTCACCATATGCTACTCTCGGAATGCACAAAACACAGCACAATATAAATATAAAAATTAATGATAATATTGAAAGGCTACTTTAGCAAAGTGAAGTACGCTTACAACAAATTGACGTTCTGGTACTAGTACCTGAGTGAAGCTCCTTGGACAGGCCCCATTAAAATGTGGCGGGAAAGTGTTGGTGAGTTGATGTTCGGCAGTCCTCCAATGGCAGGTGTCAAAGCCTGGTCACACTTTAAACAAAAATATAGACTGCTTGCCTGTTGTCTGTGATAAGTGAGAGGGAGGAACACGTAAAACACAAAATATGAACAATGAAACTTTAATATATTTACTTTAAACATAATTGAAAATAAAGAAAAATCTCGGGAAGTTAAATTACAGTTAAATAATAAAGAAAAGGCAAAGACAATGTGAAATACAAAATTCAATGTTAAAATGGTGCTGAGAATATCGGCTATGGCTGAAACCTCCCTTCGTATATGAGCTAATGAGCGAGTATGCCAGAGAGAGATGTCAACCGTAGGAGCACAAAGAATATTCTGAAGTGGATAGCTGGTCAGGCTCAGACGTCAATTCGTGTAGAGGGCGCTGAGGTGCTGTGTGCAGGTGCGCAGCTGGCGAGTCACCAATCAGAAGCAAGCAAGCTGGTGAAGGGTAGTTAACTGGTTTGATGACGAGCCGGCGTGAGGAGGGTGTGTGGAGTGGGGGAATCTTGAATACGTTTTGCCTCCTCGTGAAAACGTTTTGTGCTACTGGTGAAGTATCTTGAATGTAGCATCTTATACTTGTATCTTTGGCGTACTTAAAGAAGGGAAGAGCAGGCTCAATCTCTCTTGAAAGAGACTATCGTCACAATATATATATATATATATATATATATATATATATATATATATATATATATATATATATATATATATATATATATATATATATATATATATATATATATATATATATATATATATATATATATATATATATATATATATATATATATATATATATATATATATATATATATATATATGTCGTACCTAGTAGCCAGAACTCACTTCTCAGCCTACTATTCAAGGCCCGATTTGCCTAATAAGCCAAGTTTTCCTGAATTAATATATTTACTATAATTTTTTTCTCATGAAATGATAAAGCAACCCTTTTCTCTATGTATGAGGTCAATGTTTTTTTATTGGAGTTAAAATTAACGAAGATATATGACCGAACCTAACCAACCCTACCTAACCTAACCTAACCTATATTTATAGGTAAGGTTAGGTTAGGTAGCCAAAAAAAGCTAGGTTAGGTTAGGTTAGGTAGGTTAGGTAGACGAAAAAACATTAATTCATGAAAACTTGGCTTATTAGGCAAATCGGGCCTTTAATAGTAGGCTGAGAAGTGCGTTCTGGCTATTAGGTACGACATATATATATATATATATATATATATATATATATATATATATATATATATATATATATATATATATATATATATATATATATATATATATATATGTGTGTGTGTGTGTGTGTGTGTGTGTGTGTGTGAGAAAGCTGCATGAACGGGCAAGCCATATATCACTAAGAACTTTTTGACCCGGCCAGGATTCAAACCCATGCCGTCCAGGATCACCCCTAAACGTGCACAGTACCATGACCACTGCACCAATGATCATCTATAAGGATTGGTCAGTATTGGCGCTTATTAACTAAGCTCCCTGACTGTTAATATATATATATATATATATATATATATATATATATATATATATATATATATATATATATATATATATATATATATATATATATATATATATATATATATATATATATATATATATATATATATATATATATATATAATAGGAAGGGAGTACCACCTCTAGCTGGAAGAAGGGGGACCCATAGCCTCGGAGGAAACCACGCATAACGCATTAGAGGGAATGTTTAGATCCCCTCCAATACAGTTTCTGTGTGCTTTTCTCCTACCACCCCCTTCCTTGAATATTTTTTGTGCTTTATTATGCATTTGATGGTTACAAGATATACATGGGTTGATACAAAAATAATAATGCAAAAAGGTGCTTAAAGGTTATGGATCTCTTGAAGAACACAACAATGGGAAACATTGATGAATGTCACAGACGGGTTCGATCATTGTTGCAAGTCAAACACTTCTTCGAATTCCTCTGAAGTTGGACTAGTGCCCAAGACGCAACAGGCATTTCCCCTCTGAATCGCAGAGGGGAAATATAAATATATATTAAATATATATATTATATATATATATATATATATTATATATATATATATAATATATATTATATATATATTTTATATATATATATATATATATATATATATATATATATAATATATATATATATATATATATATATATATATATATATATATATATATATATATATATATATATATCTATATATATATATATATATATATATATATATATATATATATATATAGATATATATATATATATATATATATATATATATTATTAAATATGACCGAAAAAGTAAGATTATTAATTCTAACACGAATTTTCTCTATGTTTCTTATATTTCTTTTCACTGTTGATGGTAACTGAAAAATCAATTCTCCAAAATTCATTTTTATTTCAAGTCTGACGCGACACTTGAACGAGTTTCGTAAAACTTATTACATTTTCAAAGACTTTAGTTTACACACACACAACTATAACTGAACAGAGTTCAAACACTTTCGATTTTATACCTGCATTTGGGTGGGGTAATATGTTACAACAGTTTTGGATGAGGTGAAAACAAACTTTCAACACAAGACAGAACACGAAAGAATGAGTATAATATTTTGTAAGTTAAATGGAAGATTGGAAGTAACTCCAAAGAGCCTATTGGCCCATATTTCTTGATGCTTCTATATTGGTGCGGAGTCTTGAAGTGGGTAGAATATAGTTGTGCATTAATTGGCTGTTGATTGCTGGTGTCGACTTCTTAATGTGTAGTGTCTCGCAGATGTCAAGCCGCCTGCTATCGCTGTATCTATCGATGATTTTTGTGTTGTTTGTTAAGACTTCTCTGGTGATGGTCTGGTTGTGGGAAGAGATTATATGTTCCTTAATGGAGCCCTGTTGCTTATGCATTGTTAATCGCCTGAAAAGAGATGTTGTTGTCTTGCCAATATACTGAATTCTTTGAGGCTTACAGTCCCCAAGTGGGCATTTGAAGGCATAGACGACATTGGTCTCTTTTAGAGCGTTTATCTATCGATGTATCTCTGTGTTGTTTGTTAAGACTTCTCTGGTTGTGGGAAGAGATTATCTCGCTGTATCTATCGATAATTTCTGTGTTGTTTGTTAAGACTTCTCTGGTGATGGTCTGGTTGTAGGAAGAGATTATATGTTCCTTGATGGAACCCTGTTGCTTATGCATTGTTAATCGCCTGGAAAGAGATGTTGTTGTCTTGCCTACATACTGAGTTCTTTGGGGCTTACAGTCCCCAAAGTGGGTATTTGAAGGCATAGACGACGTTAGTCTCCTTTAAGGCGTTCTGCTTTGTTTCTGGAGAGTTTTTCATGAGTAGGTGTGCCGTTGTTTTGGTTTTATAGTAAATAGTCAATTGTATCTCCTGATTTTTTCTGTAGGGATATCGTTCCTATTAACAATATCTTTCAAGACCCTTTCCTCCACTTTATGAGCTGTGGAAAAGAAGTTCCTGTAAAATAGTCTAATAGAGGGTACAGGTGTTGTGTTAGTTGACTCTTCAGAGGTTGCATGGCGTTTCACCTTCCTCTTTATGATGTCTTCAACGGAAAAATTGGAAAAGCCGTTGTTGACTAGGACCTGCCTTACCCTACAGAGTTCTTCATTGACTTGCTTCTATACTGAGCTTTGGCTGAGAGCACAGTCGATGTAAGCATTGACGACAATCCTCTTGTACCTGTCTGGGCAGTCACTGTTGGCATTGAGGCACATTCCTATGTTTGTGTCCATAGCTCCCGAAACCCCCTCCAAATCGACAGCGCCATCTAGGGAGGACAGGATATACCGGCCACAGGGGCTGGATTCCCGTCTTAATCACCTCGTAACATAGCCACTGCTGACCTCTGGTGAGGTGGCGCTTAGACAGCAACGCCATCTATGGAGTGGATAGGTGAACGTTTGTGTCTAAGTAAGGTGCCCTAGAGTGTCCCTAGTACTAATGACATATCTGATTACAGACTCAGAAGCTGTGAGTCACTCCTCGGACGAACACTGTTGAGTGTGTTAGCCTGCCTGTGACGTGGCAGTACCAGGAATCGTCTTATCTGAGGGCTGACTGGTGGAAGAGACTAGCCACTGTGGTGTGGAGAGAGGAGAGTGATCTGCGGAATCACACGAGGCTCCTGCCAAGGGCTCGCAACCCTAGTATCGATCGTGGAGTGGCCTACACAGCGGAGCTGATCGGAACCTGCCAGCTACAGGCTGGATTTGTGGTTGAAGGTCTCCACGACGGTGCACCCAGTGGGACTGTGATTTGGCTGGCCTGTGGCCAGGGCAGATTTGCCAAGAGAATCAGAGGATTCATCGTGGGCCACGACGAAGAGAACTGGGGCTACTCATCTTGAGCACCGTGGAGCATCCTGTGACGTCAGAGGAAGACTAATTTGTATATAATAAGTGCAGTTATAGCAACCCCGCGTGTGACTGTGATATATTTATGGTGGTGGTAGCAATATATATACAAAAGCAGTACATTTGTATCCCTTCCCCTTTAATTTACTTGCGTTACGGAACACACCCCTTGAAAGCCACTACTAACTTGGGGTTGGATACTCAAACTCTAATAACATCAGAGAAGAACCCGGTTGTGACCCAATAGGGCCATAACATAAGTCTACCCAAGGCAGCCAAAGTCTCTCTTGTGTTTGCTGCAGAAGCTGTGAGTCACCCCTGGACAGACACTGTTGAGTGTGTTAGCCTGCCTGTGACGTGGCAGTACCAGGAATCGTCTTATCTGGGGTGCTGGCTGGTGGAAGAGACTACCCACTGTGGTGCGGAGAGAGGAGAGTGATCTGCGGAATCACACGAGGCTCTTGCTGAGGGCTCGCAACCCTAGTATCGGTCGTGGAGTGGCCTACACAGCGGAGCTGATTGGAACCTGCCAGCTACAGGCTGGATTTGTGGTTGAAGGCCTCCACGACGGTGCACCCAGTGGGACTGTGATTTGGCTGGCCTGTGGCCAGGGAAGATTAGCCGAGAGAATCAGAGGATTCATCGTGGGCCACGACAAAGAGAACCGGGGCTACTCATCTTGAGCACCGTGGAGCATCCTGTGTCTTCAGAGGAAACTAATTTGTATATAATAAGTGTAGTTATAGCAACCCCGCCTGTGACTGTGATATATTTGTCTTTGGTGGTGGTAGCAATATATATATACAAAAGCAGTGCATTTGTATCCCTTCCCCTTTAATTCTAAATTACGTTACGGAACACACCCCTTGAAAGCCACTACTAACTTGGGGCCGGATACCCAAACTCTAATAACATCAGAGAAGAACCCGGTTGCGACCCAATAGGGCCGTAACATAATTGGCATCCCCAGCGAGATCCGACCCCTTGTCAAGTATGTTTGACAGGAGTGGTGAAGTAGCGCAATCCCCTGTAAATAATTCCCCCTGTGTGTAACTATTAGGACGTTATACGTCCTGTGCGGTGCTCGGTGTGATTCAGTGCAATATTGTAGAGTGCGGTGCTCGCTGTGATTATGTGCAATATTGTAGTGTGCGGTGCCCGGTGTGATTATGTGCAACAGTGGCAAGTGAAGTGCTCGGTGCGTTAAGTGCTAAAGTGAGAGCGGTGCGATAAGTGCTAGTGCTCCATTTAAGTGACAATAGCAGAAAAAGCGACCATCGACGATCTGGACGATGTTCAGGCCTTTCTGAACAGTGAGGACTGTCTTGCCAGATTAAAATATCTGGGAAAACAGGAACTTGTACTAGTGAGTGCCTATCTGGAGATCAAGATACGTGCCAGTGATTCCCGTGTGGAGATCTTGTCCAAGGGTCACCGGCATTTGAAGGCCGAGGAGAAACAGGAAAGCTAGGCACAAATTACAAAAGAAAGTGAGGAAGTAGCTTCCACTGAAAAGGAAGATAAGGGCAGTGACATTGAAAGCGATGCAGGTGAGCTGAATATAAGCTTGCTAACTGTCAAATTACGTGCTTTGGAAATAAATCGCGAGATAGAATGGAAGAAATTAGAAATGGAAAGAGAGAGACAAGAAAAAGAATTAGAGATGAGGCGTTTAGAATTAGAACGAGAACGAGAAAGAGAGAGAAGAACCCAGTTGCAACCCAATAGGGCCGTAACATAATGTGGAAAGTGTGGAAACCTCCGCTCCTTTCCATGATTGTTACATCTAGAAAGGGCAGCTTCCCGTCCTTCTCCATCTCGTAAGTGAAACGCAACACAGAGTTCCGCTCAAATGCCTCCTTCAGCTCCTGCAGACGACTGACATCAGGTACCTGTGTAAAAATGTCGTCAACATACCTGCAGTATATGGCATGTTTCAAGTTCAAGTCAACTAAGACCTTCTGTTAGATGGTACCCATGTAGAAATTTGCAAACAGGACGCCTTGGGGAGAACCCATGGCGACCCTATCTACTTGTTTATACATGTGCCCATCAGGGCTCAAGAAGGGTGCCTTTGAAGGAGGCATTTGAGCGGAATTCTGTGTTGCGTTTCACTTACGAGATGGAGAAGGACGGGAAGCTGCCCTTTCTAGATGTAACAATCATGGAAAGGAGCGGAGGTTTCCACACTTTCCACATTATGTTACGGCCCTATTGGGTCGCAACTGGGTTCTTCTCTCTCTCTTTCTCGTTCTCGTTCTAATTCTAAACGCCTCATCTATAATTCTTTTTCTTGTCTCTCTCTTTCCATTTCTAATTTCTTCTATTCTATCTCGCGATTTATTTCCAAAGCACGTAATTTGACAGTTAGCAAGCTTATATTCAGCTTACCTGCATCGCTTTCAATGTCACTGCCCTTATCTTCCTTTTCAGTGGAAGCTACTAAATATAGTTTATCATAACTGGATTAGGTTTATGGGACATGTGGCTCAGCAACTTACATCTAGAACAATTTAAAATTTATTTGGAACTGCTGATCAATTTTTGTTTGATGGTTGGTTTGAAAATAAAAAAAAATCAAGATCACCCCTAGTAAATTATCTCTTTGTCGATTTTGAGGAGAGTAGAATGGAAGTAAATACTGAAATTTTGAATTTGGTATTAGAGGGTAATCGATATCAAAGTGGAAAACTCCATCCTCAAGATTGTGAGTGTATTAATCTTTACCTTGACAATATTACTAATAATGTGTATATTGTTTATTCAATAAATTAATTACAAAGCATTTATAAAACAATTATAGATGATGACAAAAATTCATTAAACAATAATAATGACCGGTCTCTGGTAAGTGGCTTAGATGCCTACAGTTTGGATATGCCTGGAGCAGATAAGTGATATAAAGTGTTAGGTTCACATCGTATTTTATATAACACATTTGTAAATGTGTCTAATGGAGAAATTTTCAACACTAGTCTACAAGGAATGGGAATGTCAGCTCTTAATATCTGTGTTATTATCGTCCATGCTATGATTCATTTAAAATGCTTTCTCGAGAAAAATATACTTCCTACCGAGAAAATGCGGCACTCTAACAAACATTTCATTGAGGAAGTAATAAAACACATACCTTCAACATTATTTGGTCATCCAATGTTACCTTGTTAGACAATTAAGTAAATAAAATTTTTAAAATAAAAAATAAAATTTAGACACATTAAAATACAAAGTCGTGAAATATGAGTACAAATCAACTTTTGTCATATTTTCCTTCTAATATAACTACTACTAATGATGCTTCTAATGATACTACTGCTACTACTTCTGTTACTACTAGTGATATTAATAATACTACTATTACTACTAGTAATATATTGTCACCAGTAAACAACGACGATAATAATAGTAATAATTATTTTAACAGTAAAAAGAGCTTAGATACTGAAGATTTTTCTCAAGATATGTTTTTTTTTTAAATATGTACGATATCTTAATGAGGAAAAGAGGGCACCTGTTCTTCTCGTTTTTTATTTTGATAATACATTAGCTGTATATGATGAACAACAACATTTGCAATTGAATTTATCAGATAGTTTTCCTTCAGTGTACACACGCCCATTCTTATATGAAATGTTAGATTATAAGAAAGCCACCAACAAACATAACATTCTTATTTTATGGTCGGCAGGTAAACGATCATATATTCAAAATGTTTTAACACTATGGAACATGTGTCAATATTTTACTCATATTCTAACGTATTATGTTTTATCCAAAAATAAATATGGTGTTACTAAGCCATACAAATATATTGTCAATAAATACCCTAAATATTCAGATATGAGAGCAATACTGATAGATAATTGGGCTGTTTATAATGCTTTAGGAAGAAAAAAAAAGAGTTATGAGACAGACAAATGATGATGATGGAACAGTCAAACAGCAATATAGTCGCCTGATATCTATGAAACCTTATACAATACGTGATGTGGTGAAAGAATTTGGAGCTTTCAATATACCCCCCTCATCAAATAAAAAATATAGATACTTTTATTCTCTAAAAGTTTAAATGGAAAAATAGATAACAATAGTAGTAGCAAAACAACAGAACCCACGCCTCAGGGAAAGTTAGCCCAGTGTCTGTCTTATGGTGACACAGCTCTCTTATCCTAAACATGTTTCTGTGAAAAAGAAATCTTTGGGACAGTAACATCGACTATCGAAAACAAAGAAAAGATACAATGTGACTACTTTGTCATTTCATGTGACAACGATCAGTTACTATTAATAAATAAACAAGAACAGAAAATTCTCAGGTAAACAGTAGACAATGTCGTCCTCTCACATGGGTGCAAATTTCCTCACTATGAGAATAAAATTCTCTGTATTTTGATATTATGTCTTCTTATTTCTATAATACTTATTAACTACTTTCATCATCTTTACTTTCGTCCATTGGTATATTATGTTTGAGTTGTTCTATCAACGCAAGCTGATTATTTAACATTAATTTTTTTCACGTATAGTGTCGATATTTGAAAAGTTTACTCTTTCCCATAATTCATTTTTACTTTCCTCAGTTTTTCTATAAATTTCTTCAATGTTGTTTTTAAAGATCTCTTGAGAATTTTTAAGATGCCGTTGATAATGTTCATGTAACTGTTGCATACAAAATTAATTATTATTATCCATTTGGGTCAAATTAGTTTGAAAGGTATTTTGAATTTCATCTATTTGAGAATTAGCGAGTGTTCATATTTTCACAAATATTAATGAGTTCATTCATGCGTTTACATAACAGATAAGAATGGTAAATCAGTTGGGCAAAGATTGAATTCGGTGTATGAAGATGACTACGTTCAAGGGCAGATAGAAACCATTCAAACAATTTAAATACACTAAAAATTCTGTTCATGAGATTGGGTCCGTCCATATTTTCGTTTTCAAATTCCTTGATCACACAAAATATAAGGTTTGCTAATAAATCGTTAATGAGGGATGAACCCACAATTCAGTCAATATTATTGGTATTTTTAAAGAATTAATTTAATTCTTGAATATTTGGTTTCGGTTTAAATTGTTTTATCTCTCTTTTCCCATCTTCTTGTATTGCTAAGTTAAATAGGGTGTAACATATTATCAGAGGAAATGGGTTTAGAGTCTCTGAACTATTTTCATAGTGAAATTTTATTTTGGTGTGTGTAAAGAGTGTCTTTAGAATAGATTTTTCAAAATCTAAATAGATTTGGAAAGCTTTTTTATACTGTTTATTTTTTAACGCACTGCTAAGATTATTAACATCATTGGTGGATGTTGTAGTCATTTTTTGTTTTAAATTATTATAATTTAAACAATTTCTGCCAAATAATTACTGATGGATGATATAGTATTTTGGGTAATATTCCCTAGGGAATTTTCCACAATAAAGTTTGTGCTGGTACCTAGAGTTAATATATTTGGTAAATATGTAATTGTATTCTTTAAACAAACATTTCATTACAACATCTATTTTCAAGGATAACGAATCCTATTTGAGGCGTACAAACAATGTTAGGAAGGGTGATTTCTAACATTCTTATACTTTTCCTATTGGAATCATTAGTGGGAATATCAATATATGAACTTTTTTCAGGTTTCATATTTATATCGAATATTTTTAGGATAAATGTGCATTGCAATATCGAGAATGGAGAGAATATTAACGTTGTTTATCATATCCACATTTAGATCGTCATTAAATGTAGTAAAATACTGTTTCAAATTATCAATATTTTAAGTTGAACGGGTTTGATACATTTTGACCATGGGTTTCTCGGTTGCAATATGAATCAGATAAGAAAATTATCATCGAGGTAGTCAAAGAGAGTGACACCCATAGCTAAATAGTCGTGTTTCCTGTGTGTTGACAAAAGTTCATAACACAACAATCGATTATTCCTCAATTGTAAGAGATGCTGGGATTGAACTAGCTGATCATAATAAATGCTCATAATATTGTTATTAACAAAAGTTACAAAAACACAATGAGGATGACGACAGTGATTGATGTGGTATATATAATAATAATAATATTATTATTATGTATGTATATATATATATATATATATATATATATATATATATATATATATATATATATATATATATATATATATATATATATATATATATATATATATATATATATATATATATATATATATATATTTTCGGGTATGTCAAGAGGAGTACAGGCTGGATCACGATACACTCTGTCGGCTATCATCCCGATTGTCTCGTCCACAGGTACGTTGGTAAACAGCGATTCTACGTCCAACGAGGCTCTTATCCCTGTGGCCAGTGTGCCCCGCAGTAAGTCAACAAATTCCTTTGGAGACTTCAGGCTGAAGGTGCAAGGAACATAAGGAGTCAGCAGGCCGTTGAGTCGCTTCGCCAGTCTGTACGTGGGTGTGACATACTCACACCCACGTACCTCACACCCTCTTGACATACCCTAAAATATTCTAAGGAAACTACTCCAAGCTTGTACTAAAGAGGCACCCTTCTTGAGCCCGGATGGGCACATGTATAAGCAAGTAGATGGGGTCGCCATGGGTTCTCCCCTACATGTCCTGTTTGCAAACTTCTACATGGGTACCATCGAGCAAAAAGTCTTAGTCGACATGAACTTGAAACCAGCCATATACTGCAGGTATGTTGACGACATTTTTACACAGGTACCTGATGTCAGACATCTGCAGGAGCTGAAGGAGGCATTTGAGCAGAGTTCCGTGCTGCGTTTCACTTACGAGATGGAAAAGGATGGGAAGCTGCCCTTTCTAGATGTAACAGTCATGGAAAAGAGCGGAGGTTTCCACACTGCAGTCTACACTAAGGAAACGAACATAGGAATGTGCCTAAATGCCAACAGCGACTGCCCAGACAGGTACAAGAGGAGTGTTGTTAACGCATATGTCGACCGTGCTCTCAGCCACAGCTCAGAATGGAAGCAAGCCGACGAAGAACTCTGTAGGGTAAGGCAGGTCCTAGTCAACAACGGCTTCTCCAATGGTTTCGTCGAAGACATCATAAGAAGGAAAGTGAAACGCCATGCAACCTCTGAAGAGACAACTAACACAACACCTATACCCCCTATTAGACTATTTTACAGGAACTTCTTTTCCACAGCCCATAAAACAGAGGAAAGGGTCCTGAAAGATATTGTTAATAGAAACGTTATCCCTACAGACAAAAATCAGATGATACAACTGACGATTTACTATAAAACCAGAAAAACGGCCAGCCTACTCATGAGAAACTCTCCAGACACAAAGCAGAACGCTTTAAAAGAGACCAACGTCGTCTATGCCTTCAAATGCCCACTTGGGGACTGTAAGCTCCAAAAAACCCAGTATATAGGCAAGACAACAACATCTCTTTCTAGGCGCTTAACGATGCATAAACAACAGGGTTCCATTAAGGAACATATAATCTCTTCCCACAACCAAACCATCGCTAGAGAAATCCTGGTAAACAACACAGAAATCATCGATAGATACAGCGACAGCAGGCGGCTTGACGTTTGCGAGGCACTACACATTAAGAAATCAACACCAGCAATCAACAGCCAATTAATGCACAAATATATTCTACCCACCTCAAGACTCCGCTCCAATATAGAAGCATCAAGAAATATGGACCAATAGGCTTTCTACAATCACTTCCATTTCAATACCCATTGTTTCGTGTTCTGTCTTGTGTTGATGAAATTAATACCCTATTAATGCCACCTCTTGTTCTGTCTTGTGTTGATGAAATTAATACCCTATTAATACCACATTTTGTTCTGTCTTGTGTTAATGCCACATCACCCCTTCCACCTCACTCAAATGTAGATATAAAATCGGAGATACGTAAGTTCTATTCAGTTGTGTATTTGTGAACTAAAGTCTTTGAAAATGTAATAAGTTTTACGAAACGCGCCCGTGTCGCATCAGACTAGAAATAAAAATGAATTTTGGAGAATTGATTTTTGATTTACCTCCAGCAGTGAAGCGTAATGTACGAAAGATTGAGAAAATTCGTGTTAGAATTATTAATCTTACTTTTTCGGTCATATTTAATAATATATGTCTACAGGAAAGACTGCTACCAAAATATACTAATATATATATATATATATATATATATATATATATATATATATATATATATATATATATATATATATATATATATATATATATATATATATATATATATATATATATATATATGTCGTACCTAGTAGCCAGAATGCACTTCTCGGCCTACTATGCAAGGCCCGATTTGCCTAATAAGGCAAGTTTTCCTGAATTAATATATTTTCTCTAATTTTTTCCTTATGAAATGATAAAGCTACCCATTTCATTATGCATGAGGTCAATTTTTTTTTATTGGAGTTAAAATTAACGTAGATATATGACCGAACCTAACAAACCCTACCTAACCTAACCTAACCTATCTTTATAGGTTAGGTTAGGTTAGGTAGCCGAAAAAGTTAGGTTAGGTTAGGTTAGGTAGGTTAGGTAGTCGAAAAACAATTAATTCATGAAAACTTGGCTTATTAGGCAAATCGGGCCTTGCATAGTAGGCTGAGAAGTGCGTTCTGGCTACTAGGTACGACATATATATATATATATATATATATATATATATATATATATATATATATATATATATATATGTCGTACCTAATAGCCAGAACGCACATTTTGGCCTACTATGCAAGGCCCGATTTGCCTAATAAGCCAAGTTTTCCTGAATTAATATATTTTCACTAATTTTTTTCTTTTGAAATGATAAAGCTACCCATTTCATTATGTATGAGGTCAATTTTGTTTTATTTGAGTTAAAATTAACGTAGATATATGACTGAACCTAACCAACCCTACCTAACCTAACCTAACCTATCTTTATAGGTTAGGTTAGGTTAGGTAGCCGAAAAAGTTAGGTTAGGTTAGGTTAGGTAGGTTAGGTAGCCGAAAAACAATTAATTCATTAAAACTTGGCTTATTAGGCAAATCGGGCCTTGCATAGTAGGCTGAGAAGTGCGTTCTGGCTATTAGGTACGACATATATATATATATATATGTCGTACCTAGTAGCCAGAACTCACTTCTCAGCCTACTATGCGAGGCCCGATTTGCCTAATAAGCCACGTTTTACTGAATTAATATATTTTCTCTAATTTTTTTCTTATGAAATGATAAAGCTACCCATTTCATTATGTATGAGGTCAATTTTTTTTTATTGGAGTTAAAATTAACGTAGATATATGACCGAACCTAACCAACCCTACCTAACCTAACCTAACCTATCTCTATAGGTTAGGTTAGGTTAGGTAGCCGAAAACGTTAGGTTAGGTTAGGTTAGGTAGGTTAGGTTGTCTAAAAAACATTAATTCATGAAAACTAGGCTTATTAGGCAAATCAGGCCTTGCATAGTAGGCTGAGAAGTGAGTTCTGGCTACTAGGTACGACATATATATATATATATATATATATATATATATAGACATATGTCGTACCTAGTAGACAGAACGCACTTCTCAGCCTACTATGCAAGGCCCGATTTGCCTAATAAGCCAAGTTTTCATGAATTAATATATTTTCTCTAATTTTTTTCTTATGAAATGATAAAGCTACCCATTTCATTATGTATGAGGTCAAGTTTGTTTTATTTGAGTTAAAATTAACGTAGATATATGACCGAACCTAACCAACCCTACCTAACCTAACCTAACCTATCTTTATAGGTTAGGTTAGGTTAGGTAGCCGAAAAAGTTAGGTTAGGTTAGGTTAGGTAGGTTAGGTAGTCGAAAAACAATTAATTCATGAAAACTTGGCTTATTAGGCAAATCGGGCCCTGCATAGTAGGCAGAGAAGTGCGTTCTGGCTACTAGGTACGACATATATATATATTGCTCTACCAGCCTTCCTTTCCTCCTCTCATGCATCGCACGACCTCGTCAGAGATATTTTACCTGCAACCCTGAGAGATTCAGCAGGAATACACGATCCTGCTTTCACTGAATGTTCAAATCAGTGGAATGTTCTTGCAGCCCCAGCAACCATTATAGAGCCAACAAAACAACACAAACAGTCCAGCTGGGACCACCCTCTAGTGGAAAAAGTAGCTGATGCCATGCTAAGCGTCGCAACATCAGACAAGGAGAAAGCCCGCCTCAGAGCAGTGCGTGCCCCCCATGCAGGAGATTTCCTCCTGGCAGTACCCATGTCTGCAATGGGCACGCGCCTAGATCCAGAATCCCTTCGTGTAGCAGTGGCCCTCCGCCTTGGTGCCCCAATTCACACTGAATACAAGTGTATTTGCAACAGGGTGGAAGCAGACCAATACGGACTGCATGGGTTGCATTGCGGAAGCACAAAGGGCTGGCATGCAAGACACAACGAGGTCAATGACATCATCAAGAGAAGCCTCGTCTCAGCTGGGTGCCCAGCGGAGAGAGAACCTCGCCTCCTAGGGGTCCAAAACCCGGATTTCCCAGCACTTCGCCCTGATGGCATCACCATATACTCATGGAAGGAGGGTAGACAGTTGGTGTGGGACTACACATGTGTATCCACCCTGGCTGACACCTATGTACACTTCGGAGCTGATCAAGCAGGTGGGGCGGCCAACCACAGGGAAACAGCAAAATCACTCAAGTACAGACGACTGGAAGGTCAATACCTCTTTGTTCCCATAGCGTCTGAGACGCATGGCCCCTGGGGCAAGAGTGCCTTGGGATTTCTCAAGGAATTGGGGTCCAAGCTCATTGACGTCACCAGAGACCCAAGGGCTTCCAGTTTTTTATTTCAGCGTCTCAGTGTGGCGATCCAGAAGGGAAATGCTTGCTGCGTCCTCGGTTCCTGTCCAGAAGCGGAGGAGCTTCAAGAGATCCATAACCTTTAGGCATTTGTCTTGTATGTTTTGTAACCTTTAAATACACAATAAAGGAAAAAAAAAAAAAAAAAAAAGGGAAGGGGGTGGTAGGAGAAAAGCACACAGAAACTGTATTGGAGGGGACCCACATTCCCTCCAATGCGTTATGTGTGGTTTCCTCCGAGGCTATGGGTCCCCCTTCTTCCAGCCAGAGGTGGTACTCCCTTCCCTATTAAAAAAAATATATATATATATATATATATATATATATATATATATATATATATATATATATATATATATATATATAAATATATATATATATATATATATATATATATATATATATATATATATATATATATATATATATATATATATATATATATATATGTCGTACCTAGTAGCCAGAACGCACTTCTCAGCCTACTATCCAAGGCCCGATTTGCCTAATAAGCCATGTTTTCTCGACTACCTAACCTAACCTATAAAGATAGGTTAGGTTAGGTTAGGTAGTGTTGGTTAGGTTTGGTCATATATCTACGTTAATTTTAACTCCAATAAAAAAAATTGACCACATACATAATGAAATGGGTAGCTTTATCATTTCATAAGAAAAAAATTAGAGAAAATATATTAATTCAGTAAAACTTGGCTTGCATAGTAGGCCGAGAAGTGCGTTCTGGCTACTTGGTACGACATATATATTTATATATATATATATATATATATATATATATATATATATATATATATATATATATATATATATATATATATATATATATATATATATATACATATATATATATATATATATATATATATGTATATATATATATATATATACATATATATATATATATATATATATATATATATATATATGTCGTACCTAGTAGCCAGAACTCACTTTTTGGCCTACTATTCAAGGCCCGATTTGCCTAATAAGCCAAGTTTTCCTGAATTAATATATTTTTTCTAATTTTTTTCTTATGAAATGATAAAGCTACCCATTTCATTATGTATGAGGTCAATTTTTTTTTATTGGAGTTAAAATTAACGTAGATATATGACCGAACCTAACCAACCCTACCTAACCTAACCTAACCTATCTTTATAGGTTAGGTTTGGTTAGGTAGCCGAAAAAGTTAGGTTAGGTTAGGTTAGGTAGGTTAGGTAGTCGAAAAACAATTAATTCATGAAAACTTGGCTTATTAGGCAAATCGGGCCTTGAATAGTAGGCTGAGAAGTGCGTTCTGGCTATTAGGTACGACATATATATATATATATATATATATATATATATATATATATATATATATATATATATACGTATATATATGTCGTACCTAGTAGCCAGAACGCACTTCTCAGCCTACTATGCAAGGCCCAATTTGCCTAATAAGCCAAGTTTTCATGAATTAATTGTTTTTCGACTACCTAACCTACCTAACCTAACCTAACCTAACTTTTTCGGCTACCTAACCTAACCTAACCCATAAAGATAGGTTAGGTTAGGTTAGGTAGGGTTGGTTAGGTTTGGTCATATATCTACGTTAATTTTAACACCAATAAAAAAAATTAACCTCATACATAATGAAATGGGTAGCTTTATCATTTCAAAAGAAACAAAAATAGAGAAAATATATTAATTAAGGAAAACTTGGCTTATTAGGCAAATCGGGCCCTGCATAGTAGGCAGAGAAGTGCGTTCTGGCTACTAGGTACGACATATATATATATTGCTCTACCAGCCTTCCTTTCCTCCTCTCATGCATCGCACGACCTCGTCAGAGATATTTTACCTGCAACCCTGAGAGATTCAGCAGGAATACACGATCCTGCTTTCACTGAATGTTCAAATCAGTGGAATGTTCTTGCAGCCCCAGCAACCATTATAGAGCCAACAAAACAACACAAACAGTCCAGCTGGGACCACCCTCTAGTGGAAAAAGTAGCTGATGCCATGCTAAGCGTCGCAACATCAGACAAGGAGAAAGCCCGCCTCAGAGCAGTGCGTGCCCCCCATGCAGGAGATTTCCTCCTGGCAGTACCCATGTCTGCAATGGGCACGCGCCTAGATCCAGAATCCCTTCGTGTAGCAGTGGCCCTCCGCCTTGGTGCCCCAATTCACACTGAATACAAGTGTATTTGCAACAGGGTGGAAGCAGACCAATACGGACTGCATGGGTTGCATTGCGGAAGCACAAAGGGCTGGCATGCAAGACACAACGAGGTCAATGACATCATCAAGAGAAGCCTCGTCTCAGCTGGGTGCCCAGCGGAGAGAGAACCTCGCCTCCTAGGGGTCCAAAACCCGGATTTCCCAGCACTTCGCCCTGATGGCATCACCATATACTCATGGAAGGAGGGTAGACAGTTGGTGTGGGACTACACATGTGTATCCACCCTGGCTGACACCTATGTACACTTCGGAGCTGATCAAGCAGGTGGGGCGGCCAACCACAGGGAAACAGCAAAATCACTCAAGTACAGACGACTGGAAGGTCAATACCTCTTTGTTCCCATAGCGTCTGAGACGCATGGCCCCTGGGGCAAGAGTGCCTTGGGATTTCTCAAGGAATTGGGGTCCAAGCTCATTGACGTCACCAGAGACCCAAGGGCTTCCAGTTTTTTATTTCAGCGTCTCAGTGTGGCGATCCAGAAGGGAAATGCTTGCTGCGTCCTCGGTTCCTGTCCAGAAGCGGAGGAGCTTCAAGAGATCCATAACCTTTAGGCATTTGTCTTGTATGTTTTGTAACCTTTAAATACACAATAAAGGAAAAAAAAAAAAAAAAAAGGGAAGGGGGTGGTAGGAGAAAAGCACACAGAAACTGTATTGGAGGGGACCCACATTCCCTCCAATGCGTTATGTGTGGTTTCCTCCGAGGCTATGGGTCCCCCTTCTTCCAGCCAGAGGTGGTACTCCCTTCCCTATTAAAAAAAAAATATATATATATATATATATATATATATATATATATATATATATATATATATATATATATATATATATATAAATATATATATATATATATATATATATATATATATATATATATATATATATATATATATATGTCGTACCTAATAGCCAGAACACACTTCTCAGCCTACTATTCAAGGCCCGATTTGCCTAATAAGCCAAGTTTTCATGAATTAATGTTTTTTCGTCTACCTAACCTACCTAACCTAACCTAACCTAGCTTTTTTTGGCTACCTAACCTAACCTTACCTATAAATATAGGTTAGGTTAGGTTAGGTAGGGTTGGTTAGGTTCGGTCATATATCTACGTTAATTTTAACTCCAATAAAAAAAAATTGACCTCATACATAGAGAAAAGGGTTGCTTTATCATTTCATAAGAAAAAAATTATAGTAAATATATTAATTCAGGAAAACTTGGCTTATTAGGCAAATCGGGCCTTGAATAGTAGGCTGAGAAGTGAGTTCTGGCTACTAGGTACGACATATATATATATATATATATATATATATATATATATATATATATATATATGTCGTACCTAGTAGCCAGAACGCACTTCTCAGCCTACTATCCAAGGCCCGATTTGCCTAATAAGCCATGTTTTCTCGACTACCTAACCTAACCTATAAAGATAGGTTAGGTTAGGTTAGGTAGTGTTGGTTAGGTTTGGTCATATATCTACGTTAATTTTAACTCCAATAAAAAAAATTGACCACATACATAATGAAATGGGTAGCTTTATCATTTCATAAGAAAAAAATTAGAGAAAATATATTAATTCAGTAAAACTTGGCTTGCATAGTAGGCCGAGAAGTGCGTTCTGGCTACTTGGTACGACATATATATTTATATATATATATATATATATATATATATATATATATATATATATATATATATATATATATATATATATATATATATATATATATACATATATATATATATATATATATATATATATATATATGTATATATATATATATATATACATATATATATATATATATATATATATATATATATATATATATATATATATGTATATATATATATATATACGTATATATATGTCGTACCTAGTAGCCAGAACGCACTTCTCAGCCTACTATGCAAGGCCCAATTTGCCTAATAAGCCAAGTTTTCATGAATTAATTGTTTTTCGACTACCTAACCTACCTAACCTAACCTAACCTAACTTTTTCGGCTACCTAACCTAACCTAACCCATAAAGATAGGTTAGGTTAGGTTAGGTAGGGTTGGTTAGGTTTGGTCATATATCTACGTTAATTTTAACACCAATAAAAAAAATTAACCTCATACATAATGAAATGGGTAGCTTTATCATTTCAAAAGAAACAAAAATAGAGAAAATATATTAATTAAGGAAAACTTGGCTTATTAGGCAAATCGGGCCTTGCATAGTAGGCCAAAAAGTGCGTTCTGGCTACTAGGTACGACATATATATATATATATATATATATATATATATATATATATATGTCGTACCTAGTAGCCAGAACGCACTTCTCAGCCTACTATGCAAGGCCCAATTTGCCTAATAAGCCAAGTTTTCATGAATTAATGCTTTTTCGACTACCTAACCTACCTAACCTAACCTAACCTAACTTTTTCGGCTACCTAACCTAACCTAACCTATAAAAATTGGTTAGGTTAGGTTAGGTAGGGTTGGTTAGGTTCGGTCATATATCTACGTTAGTTTTAACTCCAATAAAAAAAATTGGCCTCATACATAATGAAACGAGTAGCTTTATCATTTCATAAGAAAAAAATTTGAGAAAATATATTAATTCAGGAAAACTTGGCTTATTAGGCAAATCTGGCCATGCATAGTAGGCTGAGAAGTGCGTTCTGGCTACTAGGTACGACATATATATATATATATATATATATATATATATATATATATATATATATATATATATATATATATATATATATATATATATATATATATATATATATATGCAATTGACAATCACTAAACACTGATCATTTGTATGCGGAAAAACCACAAAGAAATGGGAAAGAGAGGTGAACGTTTCGGCCTGTTAGAGCCTTTGTCAACACCAGACTGACTAGAGAAAGAGAGAGAGGATGCAGGCCAACACCTGGAACCTGACCAATCCATCTCTAGGGAAAGGATTACCAGAAACAGGAAAGGTCAAAGAGGATTAAGTGGTCAGAGAATAAGGATGAAAGGTTAAAGCAGAGAGCAGAGTGACATAACCCAACTTGAAATTTTAAGTGGACAACTATATGGACGAAAAACTAATAATTTTGTTGAAATATACCGTAGGGCAATATCCCAGAGCAAGTATAGTTATTTATTGGTCAATCCGATGGTTCCTGAGGCATTACAACTACGAACAAGCATCGCCAATGAAGTCCAGTGTGAAATTGTTTATCAAATGTAAACAAAAAAATGTCTCTAACGACGCAGAAACTGACAATTCTTACCACCATCTATAATGACATTTCTAGCTTGGGTGGTTTCACAGGATCAATTCAAAAATTCTGTAAGGCTGCCAGACTTAACGACCCCAGCATCAGTATTGCAGATGTGAGGGAATTTCTTCGTGGAGAGCGATCTTATACCTTACATAGGAGAAATTTAGTTAGGCTCCTCCGACGGAAAATATTAGCTCCTAAGCCCAGTACCATAATTGCCTGTGATCTAGGGGACTTTTGTAGGTTACAAAAATACAATAATTGTGTTAAATATATTTTGATTTGTGTCGATGATTATTCTCACCTAATACAGACTCAAACTTTAAAAACAAAAAAAATTGAATGATGTGTTAGTCGCTCATAATGAAGATGTTAGCGGAAACTCCTCAGTTTCTCAGTGTAAAACGGATATTCACCGACCGAGGCCGAGAATTTTACAACAAGTCTGTTCAAAATTATTTTAATAAGAAAAATAATAAATTATATAGTGTATTTTCGGAAATGAAATCTAGCATAGTGGAGCATGCCATCAAAACTTTAAAACATGAACTGTATCATTATATGACCCAGGCTAATTCATTAAAATACATCCACATCCTCCCAAAAGTTGTGGACGTTTACAATCACACATTCCACAGAATACTAAAAAAATACTCCACATGCCATTCATAAGTTGCAAAACATTGAAGATATATGTAGACAGTTTAAGGTCATGTATTTAAACAATGACTCCCCATAACTCTCATCAGTCTACAGCTGCAGCTTGGGCAGCATGTGCGTTTGGCAAAGCGTAGAAATATATTTCACAAAGGCTTTTGGCTCCAAAATACAGAAGAAATATTTCAAGTGTCACATATCGACAAAACACAACCAATCCCGACCTTTAAAATCAAAGATTTAAAAAACGAGTTGGTCAATGGCATGTTTTATGAGAAAAAATTGATTCCAACATCCCTTCCCGACTATTTTCCCGTAACGATACTAGAGTCTAGGAAAACATCGAAAGGACACAGAGAATATTGGAAAAACAATATTGGGAACACTGGAAAAACCTTTACAATAACCACTGAAGCTCACCTTAATTCTTTTCTCAGTGACTGTGGAATAGCTGCTGTATAGCCAGAATTCAAATTATAATCTCATTCAACTACCATTGTGTACTTTAGCTCTGCCTTTCCTTTCAAAAGGTTTTAACTTTAGTTAAAAAAAAAATATTTTCATCTCTATTAATGTCTTTTTTCTTTTTACTCCCATGTTCCATAGTACACTGGCTTTGCCTGTGTCCTTCTAGTATTAACTTCATTATCCAGTGTTCCTGAGTGTATCTATTTAAACTACCTCAGTTTTTTTAGTGTAACTTTAGTATTCAACTATAGTGTGCTTATAATAGTATAGTAAGCATGCTTTTCATTTTATAGATTTCATAATTGTTTTTTTTACTTTTTTGGTCATCTATTGTTATTAATTATTCCAGTTCATTTTTTACATTCCTAAGTTCCCATTAAGTTTTTATTACTTAAATTACCATTAAGTTTATATTACTTTAGAATTTTTATTCTACTTTTTCTTTGTTTTCTATTTTGTAATTTGCCACTCTTGCCTTGTTGCCTGCAACCAGCCTTTTTATGCAGACAGGTATAGACCCAGAACTAAACCTCTTATCCACTATCTATTACAATCATCACTTTAATGATCAAAATTGCAGATATTTTACAGCACATGATGTAAACAATATATTAACACATAATCACAATATCTCTGTAATCAACTTGAACGTTAGATCCCTAGGTAAACACTTCGATGATGTTAGTGCCTTGATTGAAACTATTGACAACAAATTCTCTTTTATAATACTTACTGAAACGTGGTTGAAAGAGGATACTACTTAACTCTTTAACATGCCTAACTACTCGGCAATTCACAACTGTCGTCAAATTCAGAGAGGTGGTGGTACTGCTCTTTACTACCACCAAGAACTAACATGCTTAAAAGTAATTAGAACTAGAGACTGCTGTGGGGAGTATATCTTCGCCAGTTTCAGAGTCAAGGGTGCCGAGTCTGTCCTGTCTGTGGGTGCAGTCTATAGAATTCCTAACACTGACGTGTCCGAATTCAATTCAAACCTTAGATATCTAATAATAGATAACAGACTAAACAAAAACCATCTAATTATCGCAGGGGACTTTAATATTGACCTCTGAGAGCCTGAACACCCTATTGCTGTTAGCTTCCTCAACTGTATGAATTCCTGCTTCCTCATACCCGTAATCACTAGACGTACTAGAATCACTGATAGTACTGCCACGACTCTAGATCACATCTGGACCAACATAACCTCTCCGCTTACTTAAAGTATAATCACCGATAGCACTACTGACCATTACCCCACATTTCTCTTAACTAACATTAACAAACCACCTCTTGAGTCAAGGGAGTTAAACTTTAGGCTGCACAATGAAACTGCTATAGACAATTTTATAACTGCTGCTGATAATGTCAACTGGGAGTCCGAGTTAGGTAACATAGGGGACATCAACCTAGTAGTGCAATCTTTTCTTCAAAAAACTCTTAGCCATTATAACACCCACTGTCCTATGCTTACAAAACAAGTCACAACCAAGAGGCTTAACAATCCTTGGCTTACAAAGGGAATACTTAAATCCATAAATAAAATACATGACCTTGAGAAGAAGTATAGGTTAGGAACCGTCTCCAAAGAATTCTCAAAGAATTACTTGTTATTGCTATCTAAAATAATTAGACTAGCCAAAACTAAATACTACGAAGATAAATTTACCCAAATAAAGAGCAACATTTATAAAACTTGGAGCACAATTTCACAAATATTGGGATCAAAGAAGATTTTAAATAACAAACCAACACTCCTGTCCAATAACAATGATCAGCTTTCAGCCTCTGATTCTGCAATTGAGTTCAATAGGTTCTTCTCTTCCATATGGTCATCCCTTACAAATGATATTCCATCTTCCAGTACTGATGTTAAGGACTATCTTACAGGTAACTATCCACAGTCTCTGTACCTAAAGCCTACTAATTCCACTGACATCAATGAGATAATCCTTTCCCTTAAAACGAAGTCTAGTGCCCTTGAGGAGATACCAACTTTAATTTACAAAAAAGCTTCCAGATCTTTAGCCCCTGCTATTGCATTGCTCTTCAACAAGTCCCTTGAACTCCAAACCTTTCCAGATATTCTAAAACAAAAGAAAAGCGAGAGTAACCCCTGTCCACAAATGTGGTGATCTCACAGATGTTAACAACTACAGAGCTATATCAATCCTGCCTAACTTGTCTAAAATATTTGAAAAACTAATCTACAAGCAGCTTTACTCTTATGTAGCCAAACACAATATACTTAGCTCTTGTCAATATGGCTTCAGATCCAAAAAAAGCACTAACGATGCACTTATTAGTATGATTAATTTGATTCATGCAGCTCTTGATAAAAATGAGTTCCCTGTTGGGTTATTTGTGGACCTGTGTAAGGCTTTTGACACTGTCAACCACCAAAACCTTCTTCTTAAATTACATCATTATGGAGTCAGAGGACACTCCCTGCAATACCTCAAATCTTACCTTACTGACAGGCTCCAGTATGTTTCTGTGAATAATTCAATTTCTCCCACCCTACCCATCAACATTGGTGTTCCTCAGGGCAGCATACTTGGCCCTCTCCTCCTTCTCATCTACATTAATGACCCTCCAAATGCCTCCCAACACCTCAAACCAATTCTATTTGCTGATGACCCAACCTTCATTTACTCCAGTCCTGACCCCCTTGCTCTAAATGCCACAGTAAATACTGAGCTAAATAAAGTCCATCTTTGGCTAACTGCCAACAAACTCACCCTTAACATTGACAAAACTTTCTATATTCTGTTTGGCAATAAATCCTCAAATCAAATCGATCTCAGGATAAATAATACCCAAATTTGTAACAAAATAGATGGCAAATTCCTTGGCGTTCTCATTGACCACAAGCTGATTTTCCAGGGACACATTCTAAATATATCAAAAAACGTTTCAAAAACTGTTGGCATTCTTTCTAAGATCAGATATTATGTATCCCGCCCTGCCCTGGTGACTCTCTATTACTCCCTCATCTATCCTTATCTCAACTATGGTATTTGTGTTTGCGGTTCTACTACCCAAAATCATTTATATCCTCTAATTACTCAACACAAAGCTGCTATTAGGACAATATCCAACTCTGGCCCCAGACATCACTCGGTACCCTACTCAAATCTCTGAATATGTTAGATATTAAGTCACTGCACATTTTCTCATGTGTATTATACATATATAAAACGCTGAACTGTAATGCCAATCCTGACCTCAAAAGCTTCATTGAAGGTTGTAACAGAACCCATGAGCACCACACCAGAAATAAATACAGTTTTGATATTCGAGGAGTACGACTTAATCAAACTAGAAATGCTTTACAATTCAAGGGACCCAGAATGTGGAATGACCTTCCCAACCATGTTAAAGACTATGCCTCTCTCAACCAGTTTAAGATAAAAACGAAGCACTACCTAATAAATTCCCTGTAACCTACCTTACCCCTCTATTGTCAACCCATGTCTGTATTTATTTTTAAACAACGCTGTTTGTCGACCTAATTGTATTTGTGCTGCTTTTTCAGCCATGTTCCCCCCCCCCTTTTTTATTTCTATTTTTATTTGTTTTCAACACATTTTATTCTTTATACTCAATTAGTATTAAGCTTTAGTCATTAATGTTTTTCATGCCCGAAACACTTTGCGTAATAGTAGCTTTAGGCATTGTATGTACTATGCGGTGTGACCGCATAGTACACCTCGCCATATAGGCGGTGTGACCGACGCCTTTTTTTTTTTTTTTTTTAAAAAGAAAACATTTCATTCTACCAGCCGAAATGCGGGTAGTTGTTGCTGGGCACACTCCTCATAAAGCTACCATCACACCCCAAAACCCAAGTCTGATGGATCTATAAATCCATCAATCTTTGTAAAATCTCTTGTATGTATGTTCCTTATCTAAATAAACATTTATTTATTTATTTATTTATTTATTATTTCGTCAAGTGGAGAGGATAGCCAGATTCTAGCAATAGCTGGATTAAAACTCAAGACATTGTCAAATTTAACAAAAAATGACAGTTCATCAGGACTCTCTCGTAGAGAAACACCATCAACTGTTATTTTTATTAAACAAATTATCACCCAAGAAGCGGAATAAACTAATCAAGGCTTTAAAAGACAGGAAATTGAATCAATTTATGAAATTTTTGCCAATTTTCTAAAACAAAACATCCCAGTTCAACCGCAGATAATTAATGGCTTACAGAGGTATCAGAATGACATTCGTTGTGTATCACGTAAGAAAACTCCACTGTACAAAAAGAAGAACATTCTAACCTCTAGATGAGGTGGGGCTATATTGGCAGCTCTGTTACCTTTGGCTTTATCGTTAATTTCCTCATTAATAAAGTAATTACGTAAATAAGTAACGAGAGAATAAATGGTGAAAGAATATTGTCTGGTACCACGACTCATCGCCAAAAAATATTAATTTAATAAAAACCAGAACACACCATTACCTATTAATGTGGTGGGTCAGCCCTCTTCCACCGGGGGTGATGGTGAAATTTAGTCCTTCTCTTAAAAAAATTAAAACAAATGGTGCAATTCAGGTAATAATGTTGGTGGTAGCTGTAATCACCTCGGCTGTGACTCTAGCGGCGGTGATGGGGGAGTGGGGGAAGTGGACACTCCCCCCACTCGCCCGGCAACAACAGCTAATAGGCAGTGTTGCCACGATAACTCCTGTGATCCTTATAACCCCACCAGACAGGCCGGGCTGGTCAGACAAACATTAAATGTCATTGACCCCGCCGCCGTTGCGGCGCCGCCCTTTAAAGAAAAAACGCGGGCTGGGCGGTGTTACCGACGCCTTTTTTTTTTTTTTTTTTTTTTTAAAAAGAGAACATTTCATTCTACCAGCCGAAATGCGGGTAGTTGTTGCTGGGCACACTCCTCATAAAGCTACCATCACACCCCAAAACCCAAGTCTGGACAACTTAATTTATGTGAATTGAGGAAATTCCACATGTCAAAACATTATTGAACATGTTTGAACAAAACAGCCATCAGGTGATATGGGAGAGCCATGGAAATTTATTAAAGCCTGTGCAAAATTTAAATATTTTAGATATAATTAAAACTTTAGCCTTTGCTAAAGGACAATTTAGGACAAATGACAAGGAGGTTGTAAGGATTTTACTGAAGGTGGCTGGCATAGACCCGACCTTCATACATAATTATCGCATCAGATCGCAGTTAAAAGGGGGGAGGGGTACCCATAGGAGACCCCATTGGGAACCGTATTGAAGACCTATATGAACCACATCTTAAACGCCATTATATTCAGTTGTGTATTCACCATGGAGCAAGCTTCTACACCCCCTCCCCCTCCAGCAGAAGAAAAATCCCCCATATTAAAAAAGTTGGTTGCTACACAACGATACCACTAGTATGTCGAGCACAAATGTAGATTGATATATGTATTGCGGGATTGTTATGACCGTCTTGAGTTGAGCGCTCTTCCAGAACGGTTTTTTAAGTCATTTGGTGAAACGGTGAAAAGTTATGAAGAGTATTCATCTCAGGAAATCCAGACGGAGATATGGCAGATGGAAAAATTAACCTTCCAACATCGAGACATGATTACAACCTTCAAGTCTGGGCGGAGTGTCTATGGGCTTATAAGGTGAGAAAGGTGTTCTCTACCCCACATTCTTCTACCCTCCAGGTGGGGCACAGGTGTATTTAAAGGCCCCCCACCATCGCTCCTGGTCACTATAGTTGTCGACACGCTCCTCACAGCCGCCCTTCGTCATGCCGTTGTCGACTATCAAGACCATCACGGACGACATCACTGACACCCACACCTTTGGGGGTCGGTGATGTCATAGTCTACAACCTCCCTGCTGGCACTGTGCGTCCCTATGGACTAGCCTCCGTAATATGGAAAAGTTACGGTTACGCTCGTGTGGAACGTATTGGTCTGGCTAATGTCAATAGAGCCATAATTCGTTCTCGGGCTACCCCAGGGGACATTGAAGTGAGTATAGCCCCATACCCCTCTGACGGACAAGACCTAGTCGAAGAACCTGTACTCTTCTTTAGGCCCAGACAAACAAACCCACCCTAGCACTCACCGGCGCTAGTGGGTGACCATTAGGCCCACCCTAGTGGCCCTAATTTCTGTGTTCGGTGCAGGTGCACCCATCGAGTCCAACCCAATTGCACAGAAGCAAGTGCAGACTTCCGCCGACACCCACTACGTCACTAACGTCACCCTGAATACCGCCAAGAACAGAGCTTTCTGGCTCAAGATTGCCCTAACAAACGTGGGCAATCTAATGGTGAGAACCCCAATCATGTTTCGATTGGTGGTGCCCCATGGGTTAGGGGCTTCCCGTGATGGTATAGACAACTGGCACAAGGACATCGGACCCATGTAGATCTCACTACATCACGAACTATCCAAGCATGACAAGGAACTTGTTATCCTCAAACGCCCTGCTGCTGTTACCCCATCAATGGTACCCCTCCCGATCGACGACCCCAGAGGTGAAGCCTGGACACCGTGGTGGGGGAGGGTGCTACCACCCCAGGAAGCTCTTCTCATTCTACACAACCAGCTACTCCCAGGAAGAAAAGACATTTGCAGGAATACTCATCCAGCACCACCATCACCACCGCCCCACCTCCACCCACAACATCAACCACAGCCAAATGATGGATCAAAACCACCATCGACTTCGATTCCCACTCGAATCGTCGTATTGATACCATCCTCGATGGGGAGTCACAGGAAATATTCCTGTTATCCTCCCCTCCGAAAAAAAACAATGAAAGCTGTAACCACATCCAGGAAAGAAGAGGTGGCAGCACCAACAGCGGCAGCAGCTCCAGTGGTAGCGACATCAGCAGCAGCAGGGTCAGCGGTGCCAGCAGCTCCATCATCAGCAGCAGCAGCCAGCTGAGGTTAATCACTGTTCTTTAAAATGGTTATTTGTTGAGGGGAATCTTTCCCCTGTTGTAGTTCTTTGAAACAAACAAACAAACAATATAATTTCCTTTTTGTAGTTTAATAAAATAAAATATAAGTAATGTTGTTTATTTTCCCCTTCATACAAAAACCTCTCCCCCGTATATCCCCCAATCAGTACATAACGGGACAATGAGTGAGGAACGTTACTTATATCTTACTAGTCTCGACCAAGGAGATATATACAACAACACGAGTTCAGCATTTACAAACACCATCCCCACACTACATTTAAACCCTTCCATAAAACATGAAGTGGCTTTAGTCAACATACGCTTACCCAGGCGAATTAATGCCATCATCAAGGATGAGGAGGAGTCTGGCATAGATATCTATGCTACTTTTAAACATAGAACTCTTTCTAAGAGTCCAGAACACTTAACCCTTCCTCTGCTCAGGGGTCCTAAGGACATTTGTACCCCTGTGCGCAAGAAAAAAAAATAAAAAAAATTATTTCGTCTTATTAAAATGTTAATTTGTATTCCCTGAGCACAGGAAAAATAATAAATAAATGGTAGGTGACATATTTTGGGCGCAACTGACCGAGGAAGTCTGGCAAAAAGTGGGCGTTGACATAGCAGTCATCAGAGCCGGTCAGCGTCACCCGCGCTGACAGGTGGGAGTTGCCACGAAGATATTATCACTTAATTATTTCTATGTTTCTGATTAATTTTTTCTAAGTTTTTTTGCAGTAATATTATTCAATAGTGTGTATTGTAATATATTTATATAATAAAAGTGGTGAATAATCGCTATACTCAAAAATATGGAGTGCATATTAGTGATTCAATTATTATGTTCATAAAACAATAAACAAATAGTTTTGCTGCTATTACACTCTACACACAGGTTATATATAAGTATCTGCATATTTTGTTCACCATAACGAACCACTAAGTTTGTATTGAGAGTCGAAAAGCAGCGAGGAGTTACCGCCACACACCAGCCAGCCACTCATTGCCACTCCCTCAACAACGCCTCACTCACCCACTTTTTCCTCCCACCATCCTGTTTTATATTTTATTCGCAATATAAAGACGTTATATATAAGAATCTACATATTTTGTTCACCACAACTGTAAAACTAAGCTGATATTATTAGTTCAGGCACTAAGAGTCGTCGCTATACATAGTCAGCTGGCGGCTCCCTCACCCATTCAAGGTCACAGCACTAAACTTTCTCCCCCAACAATACCGTTTGTGGTGTTATTACACTATATACAGACATTATATATAAGTATGTATATGTTTTGTTCACCACAACTGTACAGCTAAGCCGATATAGTTAGTTCAGGCACTAAGAGTCGTCGCTATACACACAGTCCGCTGGCGGCTCCCTCACTCATTCGAGATCTCATGCACTAAACATTTTCCCCCAACAATACTGTTTGCAGTGTTATTACACTATATTCACACATATTATATATAAGTATCTACTTGTTGTATACACCGTAACTGTACACCGAAGCTTGTAGAGTGCCCAAAGAGCATAGTGGCCACCCTCTGCACAGCCAGACAAATCATGCAGACGACGTCACCTCCGTCACCCAAATGGCTCCTCCCAGCATAATCCTTTTACTGTTATTGCACTAATACACACATTATATATAAGTATCTACATTTGTGTTCACCACAGAGAACCACTGACCTGGTATGGTGAATGGAGACAACAACAGGTGACCACACAGTCAGTAAACGATGCTGTCTCCCTCCGTTCCTCAGCATCACTCCTCTTACAGCGCTAATTATTACAACAATCCTGCTATTATCACAACCTTGGTTATTTATATCTCAGTCAGGGGTCATCTGTAATATTGTCATCACTAAATAATAGTAATTATATATTTATTTTGACATTTTTTGGCGATGCTGTGGTCACAAGCTGAACAGTAATGCTGTTCACCCATGCTGCGTGCGCCAACCTTGGTTGCTCCAACAGTACTGTGCCTCTCACACCTGAGAATATTACCCACGATTTTTTTTAAAAAGGGCATCTGTTTACAAGAGCCCTGAGGGAGCTAATGTGAACCCCGTGTAGCCGCGGGCCATTTGAATCGTGCCTGGCACCCATGGGCGTATATATACACCATGTGCAGTTTAAGGGTTAATATATTCCTTCCTGCCGAAAACCAACATATTATCAAGAAACATCAAATTCATTACAGCTGAGCTTAGCCGGCAAATAACCACCGACATGAAACTTAGTTTTAGGGATGATTTCAAAATATACTTCACAGATAAAGAACCAATCCTCACCTATGACCAATCTTTAGAGTGGGTATTACTAGCTTCAACTCTTAACAGTGAAGGTACTGGCTCGTTATATTCTCTCAGCTTTCAATTTAAACACAGAATAGCTAATGTACTTGGTTTTGAGCATCCAAGGTTGTGGCCTGATTCCCTCCAGACAATGACGGGGGTTGTGACTATTTACTCATTTATAGTGACGTCATCGAGCCGGAGGGCAGATTGTAAATATCTTAGATGCAATCAATTATCATGACTCATATTCTAGAGGAGCTCATCTCCTAGTTTACAAGAAATTAAATACTAACATGTTGGAGAAAGTAAGTATTAAAATAACAGATCAGTTTGGGCGAAGGGTTAGTTTTGGAGATGGAAGATCGGTTACAGCAGTCTTACATATCCGCCCTAAAGTATAGCAATATATAATATATATATAGAAGTGTTTACCCACGACTTCGGTTATTATAAGAAGAGGTGTCGGGATGCATGTACCATTCCAACCGCCTTCTCAAAAGGAATTCGGCGAGATATTCACCCCTCTCTCTAGGAGATATGGGTTGAGAGGGGGAGCGATGAATGACATACGCACATTCCAAGTACCTTATTTCAGATTTGGTGGCAGTTTCTTTGGAACCTTGGCTGGCATGGCCAGACGAGCCATACCATTTTCATGAAAACTGTAATGCCGACTGCTATCGATTTTGGGAAAAATGTTCTTGGAGATTTAACCAGTGGTAGACGGGATGTAAAGAGCGCTCTGAGAACTCACAGTATTGATGCTCTTAAGACGGTGGGGAAGAAATTGGTAACAGGGGAGAAAATTAAAAGACTCTCTAGGAGAATAAAAAAAAAATGTAAACGAGGCCTCGGGTATAAAAATGACGTATATTCACTATCGTAAGCAGTCATACTTCATCTTTTGGAGGGTATCATGGCAGAGGCTAGTGGAGCTGTGGTGAAAATATCATTAGAATATTATAGCTCCAATATTATTGACCAATTTCCTAGAAGTAACAGAATACGCAATGTGGAGAGTTCAATTGCCTCTACACAGCAAATAGACATTCTATCTGTCAACCTCCCCATTAATCAACGTTTGTGGGATTATTACTTAGAATTCCGCATTCCTGGAACCCAGGGTGCCTTCTTAGATCTAGCTAATTTTGTTATAGGTTTTAAGGTATCTTTAACGAAAGATGATGATACCACAAAATTGGAAGAGGATGACTATGTGGAATTTGTGAACGGGTTGTCAAATACCATGTTTAAAGGTGTTCAGTTTTTTTTAGGAGAGCAAGTAGTTGAAACAAATTCTAATTTTAATTATTGGTCGTTTATTAAATTAATTACCTCCTTGCCTCCATCAAAAATGTCTTCGTTGGGGAGAATTGGAGCCTTTCGTAGGGACTGGAGTGATGACGATAGTATAATCAGTAATGAATTCACTAATACTTAATTTACTGGAGCAACCACCAAGGATAACAAAATTATGACTGATTTAAAAGGTAAAGGTTTGTCAATGTGTTTCCCCCCCATAGTATTGGATGTAACAACCCTAGACCAATACATATTAGATAATATAGATGTGCGTCTAAGATTGGAAGATTGGATTGGATGAAGAGGACTTTCTCCTCATACTTGGGTGCTAAATACAAGCGTGGTCGATGGCTTTAAGTATCGCTTGAATATGGATTATGCTAAGTTATGGGAAACGCGGGTGTTTGCCTACCCAAGTGCTTAACTAGCCTTAAATAGCTCACTCATAGCATCCCCTGACCCCATAAGCTATACTTTCAATAGAACCATTTCTAAAACATATGTCCTAGCGGGGAATCAAACTAGTCTCTTAATTGATCAGCCTTGGGCGCAATAATTCCACACAAGATATATATGGAAATTGTTCAAATGAATTATTATGCACGTCTTCACCAAGGTAATGGATTATATTTTAAAAATGCAAAACTGAAAAGTATCGCCATGTATTTGAATAATAATGCAATTTACCGAATTGGTGGTGATTTCGACAACCATTATTCCCTTTATTACGAAACTTTGAAGACATTAGGCTTAGAGCGTGATTCACTACTAGGCTATGACACTTTTAATAAAGGAAGATCAATATTCGCCTTTGACTTAAGCACCATTCAAACTAAGGATTCATTCCCTGTGGAGAAATCTGGCAACTTGCGTATGGAGCTTGAAATTGGCGGTGGCGTTACATATAACAGACTGGTTTTATTGTTTGGAGTACATATAACAGACTGGTTTTATTGTTTGGAGAAACGACCGGGGTACTATCCATCGACGGACAGAGAACTGTTCTATGCGACATGCGAGCTTAAAAACATAATGAATTGTTATGATATAAATATTGATTTAAAAAATAATCTAGGGGTTCGAGTGCTCTACTTAGGTTGTTATAATGCAGATGAGATAGAATATTTAAATATCTCATCAAGAAAACCTATTGTCCTCATAACTAATATTTTACCATCACACAGTACAATAACTATGGGACATTGGGTAGGTATTTATGTTGATAAAGTTAAACATCGAATGTTTTTTTCGATAGTTATGCAATGTCACCGGTTACTTACGGTCATTATTTTAAGGGATTTATTAAAACTAAAAAAATAACAGAGGTATTTGGAATGTGCTACAGACTCCAGAGTGACTTTACTCTTGCCTGCAGCTTATATTGCACCATGTTTGTTCACAGAATAAGCCATCTGGGCTTGCCTTCAACAGTACATTACATACATAATGTATTTTCCAGCGTTACTTTAAAATTAAACGATAAATGAGGCCTTGCTTATGCGAGACGATATTTTCCTATGAAACGTCATTGTGTTAGAACATTTTGTAGAGGTGTAGGGGTTGGGTCTTATAGGTGGTGTAGAGAATATTTTTGTTAGCTAGGCAACCTACCTAACAAGGGGGGAGGGGATTACCCCCTATAAAAACCCCTCTCACCCCACAACCTCCCCAGAAGACCGTCAACCTCCTCCTCCTACAAAATGCAAGGTGTCTCTCCAAAAACACCCACAGGGAAGATTGAAGTCCTTGAAGGGCCTGGTTAGTATTACCCTCACTTTCTGGTAAAGATTTATTTTATTTTTATTTTATCCCCACAATAAAAAGTTTGTATATACTCAATTTTTTCCCTCTTTATTTTTCTTCAGTACAGTTCTTGGGACCCGTCCACATTTGTAGAGTAGTTTTATCTATGTGGGGGGTCTGCCCCAAACAAGATGCTGTTATGTAGCCTAATTGACGATGCCTGCTGTAGAGGACACAAGGCCGCTCCTTCAAGGGGGGAGGTATGTACTAGTTGTTCTTAGAGAAAATATAATATTTTTCTAATAAAAGATATAATCATATATAAAACCTTTAATCACTATAAATTATTTCTCCCATCTCTTTCCAGAACACTTCAGATGTGGGGGAGAAGGAAACTCAGCCAAAAGGCTACCACCCATCTCACCCCACATCCCCAGGAGAGGAGGATGGGGTTCAAGACCTTCCTCCACTCACCACTGAAGGGAAGACGTCAGAATTCTACTCATATGAGGATGAGGAAGTGGAGGGGGGTGAGGAATAAGAGTGAGGAAGCCATAACTACAATTATTAACTATCATAATTAACTTCTTATACATTATTTGTGGTTTTTACCTAATAAAAGCATTAATAAATTATTTGATGTTTTTTTTAACCCCAGGGGGGATTTATAATTTAATACTCCTTAAATACTCTTATATTAGGCCCACACAGCTCCACTGGGTGTGGAACTCTGTTATGGTACATTCAAGGCCATTAGGTACGAGGAAGGGTACGGGGGGACCACCCCCACTGAGAAAAAACCTGTTTTTACACCTGCTCCATAGAGGGATGCAGGCGTAACTGGCACTCTCCTATGTGTGTTTATTATATAAATATATTTATTTTTTTTACTTAGATATATTGTTATACTTTACTGTATAAAGAACATGATCATAGTGGTACATAATATATACCTATCTTCACTGTTTTTTTTGACTGCTACCACACCCACCTCTGATGACCTAATATGGAGAGGCTCTATGTGGCTCTCTGCTTCTGATTTTTATCTGATCAACGTACATAGGTGGCTCTGTCTGTCACCAAATCCCCTACTAACTTAGTATAGCACTCCCAATACCATGAGCTTCTATCTTTTTAATCAGTCTTTCATGTGGCACTGTTTCAAAAGCTTTGCTACAGTCAAGGTACACATCTTCACAATCTCTATCAACTTCCTCAATTATGCTGGAATGAAAAGATAGGAAATTTGTTAAACATGAATGTCCATTTATAAAACCATGTTGAGAATCATTTATTAATATATGTTTTTCAAGATGAAAACGAATTGTATTTGCTTTATCTAAAAATTGCTATAATTTTTTACCTAATTAGCCTATAGAAGTTAGGCTCATTGGCCGATAGTTTGACGCAAGTGATCTATCTCTCTTCTTAAAAATTGATACCACATTATCAACCTTCCCTGACTCTGTCACTCTGCCTGACTATTGATTTATTAAATACTAGCTGTACCCGGCCACAGCAACCTTCCCTGTCTGCCAGTCCTCCTCACCATTCCTCCCCTCCTCCGTCCCCTCGCCATCTCCACCATTCCCACCACCTCCGCTCCTTTGTTCTCCCCACCGTCCAATACTCCACCGTTCTCTAGTCCTCCTAACCATTCCCCACTCCACCATCCCCTCGTCGTCCCCACTCTTTAAGCACCCTGGCAAACCCGGCCCCGGGGATACGTTTGGTTTGTGTTTTACTATTTGTTTAATTACATCCTCCCTGGTAACTGCTAAACTAGTCAACCTGTCCTCGTCGACACCCACAGAGTCTTGTTTGTCCATGTGGGTGGAGATAAATACAGATACTAAATTTAAAATACTATTTTCCCATGTTGGTACTTTAATGTGTTGCATATGAAAGCAATCATCACTTAATTCTAGAAAATCTTCTGCTTCATTACTTCCTGTTGGTTTAACCAGTTTATTCTACTAAAATAAAGTCTCCCATGACACTAATACTGTTAGACCTAAATGCTCTTATTATTTCATCCCATAGACGCTTTGCTTTCATTCTGTCTATGTTTGGTGGTCTGTATATAACTCCTATTACATGATTATTTGCTTTTTCGTTTAATTGTAGCCAAATAGTTTCTTTGTGGGGCTCAGTTTTGATTCCCTCTTTGAGACAACATTTTAGATTTTCCCCGTAACATATATTGCTGCTCCCCCTCCTTGTCTAATATATCTATCTGTGTTAACTCGTTTAAATCCATTTATTTTATATTTAGCTAATAGTTCTCTATTTTCTACATTCATCCACGTTTTGGTAGGTCCAATAATATCTATTTTTTCTGTTTGAACAAGAGCATTAAAATCGTTAATTTTGCTTCTTAGACTCCTATTGTTCGTGTAATATACCCTAAGTGTATTGCTATGTGGAGTCCCTTTTCTTTTCCTGATCATTTTACCAATTTGTTTCTCCCACATACACATACTCTTTTTACCTCCTTTCTCCACATCAATTCTCATACCACTATCTACTATCAGTTTAGACCCAAACAAAACCCTCCCACCACAGGTTCCAAGGAGTTGGCAACAACAACCCCAGCCCTAGAAAGATGCATCCCATCCTGAGCATACATGTCATTTCTTCCATTGAAGTGTTCCCAGTGAGCTATGAATGATAGTGCATTTGATTTGCAATATTTGTCCAGTCGGCAATTGACACCAAGTGCCCTCGACAACCATTCATTTCCAACTCCCTTTCTTGGAAGAATGCCTCACATGATCGGGATTCCTCTCCTGCTCCTAACTAATTGTATGTCTGTCTTAAACCTCTGTATAAGTTCCTCACTCCCAACTCATTCAACATCATTTCCACCTGCACTGATACAAATAATGGGTTTGTTACCATTTCCAGCCATAATATCATTCATGATGTTAACAATTTCCCTAATTCCTTTTCCTGGATAGCAAACCCTTAACCTGTTTCCCCCGATTGTGCACAAATAGCTTTATCTAGATATTTCACCTGAGAAACTCGAACAATCCAATTTGATTGGTTGTTAGAGTTTCAACCAAATCTCTCTCTCAACCAAATTTGATTGGGAGAGAGAGAGAGAGAGAGAGAGAGAGAGAGAGAGAGAGAGAGAGAGAGAGAGAGAGAGAGAGAGAGAGAGAGAGAGGGAGAGAGAGAGAGAGAGAGAGAGAGAGAGAGAGAGAGAGAGAGAGAGAGAGAGAGAGAGAGAGAGAGAGAGAGAGAGAGAGAGAGAGAGAGAGAGAGAGAGAGAGAGAGAGAGAGAGAGAGAGAGAGAGAGAGAGAGAGAGAGAGAGAGAGAGAGAGAGAGAGGGAGAGAGAGAGAGAGAGAGAGAGAGAGAGAGAGAGAGAGAGAGAGAGAGAGAGAGAGAGAGAGAGAGAGAGAGAGAGAGAGAGAGAGAGAGAGAGAGAGAGAGAGAGAGAGAGAGAGAGAGAGAGAGAGAGAGAGAGAGAGAGAGAGAGAGAGAGAGAGAGAGAGAGAGTCTGTGTGTGTGTGTGTGTGTGTGTGTGTGTGTGTGTGTGTGTGTGTGTGTGTGAGTACTCACCTATATGTACTCACCTATATGTGCTTGCAGGATCGAGCATTGATTCTTGGATCCCGCCTTTCCAGCTATCGGTTGTTTACAGCAATGACTCCTGTCCCATTTCCCTATCATACCTAGTTTTAAAAGTATGAATAGTATTTGCTTCCACAACCTGTTCCCCAAGTGCATTCCATTTTTCCACTACTCTCACGCTAAAACAAAACTTCCTAACATCTCTGTGACTCATCTGAGTTTCCAGTTTCCACCCATGTCCCCTCGTTCTGTTATTATTACGTGTGAACATTTCATCTATTTCCACTTTGTCAATTCCCCTGAGTATTTTATATGTCCCTATCATATCTCCTCTCTCCCTTCTTTTCTCTAGTGTCGTAAGGTTCAGTTCCTTCAGCCGCTCTTCATATCCCATCCCTCGTAACTATCGCAAACCTCTGAACCTTCTCCAGTTTCTTTATGTGTTTCTTCAGGTGGGGGCTCCATGATGGCGTGGCATACTCTAAGACGGGTCTCACGTCGGCAGTGTAAAGCGCCCTAAAAGCCTCCTCATTTAGGTTTCTGAATGAAGTTCTAATTTTCGCCAGTGTAGAGTACGCTGCTGTCGTTATCCTATTTATATGTGCCTCAGGAGTTAGATTAGGTGTCACATCCACTCTCAGGTCTCTTTCTCGAATCGTTACAGGTAGGCTGTTCCCCTTCATTGTGTACTGTCCCTTTGGTCTCCTGTCACCTGATCCCATTTCCATAACTTTATATTTACTGGTGTTAAACTCCAGTAGCCATTTCCCTGACCATCTCTGCAGCCTGTTTAAGTCCTCTTGGAGGATCCTACAATCCTCGTCTGTCACAACTCTTCTTATTAATTTTGCGTCATCCGCAAACATTGACATGTATGATTCCACTCCTGTAAACATATCATTTACGTAAATTAGAAAGAGGATTGGTCCCAGCACCGATCCTTGAGGTACTCCACTTGTTACTGTTCGCCAGTCCGACTTCTCGCCCCTTACCATTACCCTCTGGCTCCTTCCTGTTAGGTAGTTCTTCACCCATACTAGGGCCTTTCCGCTTACTCCTGCCTGCCTCTCAAGTTTGTATAGCAGTCTCATGTGCGGTACCGTATGAAAGGCCTTTTGGCAGTCAAGAAATATGCAGTCTGCCCAGCCTTCTCTGTCCTGCCTTATCCTTGTTACTTTATCATAGAATTCTAAAAGGTTTGTTAGGCATGATTTCCCTGTCCAGAACCCATGTTGGTGCTTGTTTACAAACCCAATGCTCTCCAGGTGCTCCACAAGTCTTAGCCTAATTATTCTTTCAAGTATTTTGCAGGGGATGCTTGTCAGTGATACGGGTCTGTAGTTAAGTGCCTCCTCCCTATCACCTTTTTTTAAAATCGGTACGACATTTGCCTCCTTCCAGCAACTGGGCAATTCTCCCGACATAAGTGACTCATTAAAGATCATTGCCAGAGGCACGCTGAGAGCCTGCGCTGCCTCTTTAAGTATCCACGGTGATACTTTGTCTGGTCCAACAGCTTTATTTGCATCCAGTGTTGTCAACTGTTTCATTACATCCTCTGCTGTCACCTCTATATCTGATAGTCTTTCATCTTGGGTAATCTCTTCTAACAATGGGAGCTGCTCAGGCTCGGTTGTGAACACTGTTACCTATCGTACGTTACGGCTCGTGATCCTACAGCAGCCAAACTTTAATAAGTCTAGGGATACGACACAACTGCTGTTCTCAATAGCGAATCACCAGTATAACCCCTTAATGGGTAATGAGCATAAAATAGAATCTTCATAGGACTGAAGAATAAAGATACTAAGTATATATATATAATTTATATTAAATAAATCTCAAAGGCAAACAGATGATTATATGGTCACAATATATCACATTAAAAATATCACTGTAACTTCCAGACATTAAATCAATACTAAGAATAATTATTTGGCTAGAATAAAAGAATGACTTAACTCCAACAAGTGTTATCTCCCCGGTTTCTGCTCAGCTACTGAACTACAATATGCGAGTCAAAAAACACATTGCCTTGCCCCGCGAATAAATTGCCAAAGTTACAATATTTATTATTTCAACAATGGAGCACTATATTGTGACAAGAGTAATCTTAAACTAACTTAATGAATAATTAGTACATATTGATATAGACAACAAAAGTACGTGTTTCTTTACATAGTAATTAAAATATGCATACAGAATAGCATAATGGCATGCACACCCCAGCAACGGACGATCCCACGACAATTTGCCAGATACAGTTCACTCAATTATTATTTCACTCTGTTACCCACTGATGATCACATATAAATCATTAGTTCCCGTGGGAAAACTGATCACACAAAGAAATAAACAATCATTCCCACGATACGCTGGGCCTAACGCCAACATTGTAACATGAATGTGCATTTGCATAGAACATATAAGTATAACAATATACATGCTTGTAATTTACATACAATTATAAATGTACATATTAATATATTCACTTACGTATCTTATAAGGGTACGTAACACTTCCACCTCCAAGAAAAAAAATGCAATGGATTGAAGATCAATGGCATTTTTTCAGAAGTAAAAATGTTAGGTAAAAAGAAACATTTCATTTATGGTACATCAAAACTTCTTGACAAAGCATCAGCAATAACATTTTGTCTGCCTGGAATATGTTTGATTTCTACATTAAATTCCTGCAAAAACAATGACCATCGCAGAATTCGTTGGTTCTTGACTTTCATCATATTTATAAAGATAAGGGGGTTGTGGTCTGTAAATACTAACACTTTATTTCCTGATAAGTAAATCTCAAACTTCTTGATTGACAATATAAGACCCAACGCCTCCTTTTCTACCACGGAATAATTTCTCTGAGCTGCATTAAATTTTCTGGAATAGTAATACACAGGATGCTCAATCTGGTCTAAACCAACTTGAATAAGCACAGCACCTATCCCAACATCTGACGCATCAATGTGTAATATAAATGGTTTATCAAATTGGGGACTAGCAAGAATAGGTGAGGTGGACAATATGCCCTTTAGGTTCTGAAAAGCATTCTGACAATCTTGTGTCCACTGAAACTTTACTTGCTTGCGTAACAAGTTTGTCAAAGGAGCAGCTACTGTTGAAAAATTCCTACAATAACGCCTATAGTATGCACACATACCAATAAACCGTTGGACTCCTTTCTTATTGGTCAACACTGGGTAGTCCACAATGGCTTGAATCTTATCTTGTAAGGGGATAATCTTACCTTGGCCTACCTCGTGGCCAAGATAAGTTATCGTACCTCTTGCCCAACTACACTTATTCATATTTATGGTTAACTTTGCGTTTTCCAACACTGTAAACAAGTTCTTAAGGCCTAAGAGATGATCGGCCCAATTCTTACTGTACAAAACAATGTCATCAAGGTAGGCCCTACAATCTGGCACATCCTTGAGTAAGAAATTCATAAGTCTTTGAAAAGTAGCAGGTGCATTTCTCAAACCGAATGGCATGACATTAAATTCATACGCACCATCAGGTGTAACAAAAGCAGTAACCTCTCTAGCATACTCTGTTAATGGAATTTGATAATACCCTTTTGACAAATCAAGCTTACTTACATATTCGGCATGACCTATGGACTCTATACATTCTTCCAACAAGGGTAAAGGAAAAACGTCCACTGTAGTGTTCTTGTTCAGTTTCCTGTAATCCACGCACAATCTCCAGGTTCCATCTGGTTTTGGCACTAACAAACACGGAGAGCTCCAAGTACTTTGACTTGGCCGAATGAAATCATGCTGGAGCAGATATTCCACTTCTGCTTGCATAATTTTCCTCTTTTCGGGATTCACTCGGTACGGATGTTGTCGAATGGGGGTGCTGTCCAGGAGCTGAATGTCGTGTGTGATGAGGTGGGTCTGGGTAGGAACCTCCCCAAACAGAGATGTATGGTTGTCCAGCAGAACCTGGAACTCATCACGTTGTTCCTCCTGTAAATGACATAGCATCTCCCTGCCATTGGAACTGGAACTGAGAAGTGGGATATTAACAACATGTCCCTCACTACAATTATCCTCAGGTGGTAACTCTTCCCGACTAAAACAAGCTACTACACCAGGTCCAACATAAGCTTTTAATCTGTTAATGTGCACAGTCATTTGGGGTTCTGAAAGATTAGGGTTAATTAGTTTATAAGTTAGGTCTCCCACCTTGTCTACCACTTGGTAGGGTCCTGCGAACTTATGGGACATGGAAGTCCCCATACGAGGTTTCAACACCAACACCAAATCTCCGACATCAAACGACCTTAGCTTAGCTTTGAACTTCTTGTCATATCGTACTTTCATGGCTTGTTGAGTCCTTCCCAGATGTTCTTTCGCCAACTCACGAGCCCGACACAACTTAGCCTTGACCTCACTCAAGTACAATCCGCTCTGATGAACAGAGACATCTCCCAACAACTTTTCTTGTAGCATTTTAAGAGGACCTCTTACTTGGTGACCAAACACTAGTTCAAAGGGTGAACAGCCCAATGACTCTTGTAGCCCTTCTCTAGCAGCAAACAACACAAAGGGGAGATTCTCATCCCAATTACGTGGATGAGTTTCTCCGGTTGTCTTCAGCATTTGTTTCAAAGTCTGGTGGAAACGTTCAAGTCCACCTTGGCTTTGTGGATGATATGGACTGGACAATTTGTGCCGAATCCCTCGGGATTCGCAAAAAGTTCTGAAAACTTTAGAAACAAAATTTCCCCCATTATCACTCTGAATAACTCTAGGCATTCCAAACAACGAAAAGAATCTTTCAAGACACTTGATGAGATTATGAGCCTTGGTATTCCGTAGAGCATAAGCTTCAGGAAATCTAGTAGTCATACACATGAGAGTGAACAAAAACATGTTACCCGATTTAGTCTTAGGTAAAGGACCCACACAATCAATTACAACATGAGTAAATGGTTCATCAGGAACTACAATAGGTTGCAATGGTGCTCTAGGTACAGATTGATTTGGTTTACCAACAATTTGACAGGGTATACAGTTATGACAATATCTGACCACGTCTTTCTTTAACTTTGGCCAGAAAAAATATTTACTTATCTTATGGTACATATTCGTGATACCTTGATGACCTCCCATGGGGTCATCATGTGCAGCCTGCAGGACCTGCCTACGATAATCATTGGGGACAACGAGTTGGGTTCTAATCTCACAATCCTCTGAAGAGGGAGTTCCCTCGGGTCTCCACCTTCTCATCAGAAGTCGATCCTTGAAGAAGAAACCCGTCCCTTCCTCCAATGCATCAATTTTATCAGGAGCCTCAGAAATACACTTACTTAAACTAGGATCAGTAGTCTGTACAACACTTAAGGGCAATGACTCAGACTCAGCAGCGAGCGGGCAAGAACCTAGTAGCTTGATCTCTTTTCCCGATTGATCAGAATAAAATGGAGTCATAGCTACTTCGGCCTCACTCTCGACAACTGGCGCACTGGAGACAAGCGGGCAAGGTACAGATAGTTCAGCCTCCTCACCTTCACTTTCCTTGTGATTTAGGTTCGGCGGGGCTTCTACTACGGCCTCACTCTCATCATCCAGTCGAGTCATAAAAGAATCCTCAAGATCCACCTCCCACTCCTTTACTGAAGGGGTCCTGGTCTTGGGATCAGCAACCTTAGTGAAGACAGGATTACTCTCACCTGTTTTTCCCATTGATCTAGTAACAACACAAGCAGGGTAAATAATATCCTCATCTGCTTCCGGTTGAGCTAATACATTATGGGGTTTAGTTAACATGATGGGACACTTTGGCCCTACAACCATTTGGTTGCCAAAATCATTACCTAGAATAATGTCTACCCCAGGAATGGGCAGTTGTTTACTTACACCAACATTACACCATCCTGAAGTATTTTTAGAATCAAGGTTAACTTGCAATAAGGACACTGGTTGCACACTTCCGGCAATACCCTGGAGAAGCACAACTTCACCCAGATCTCGGGTGTCAACATCATCAAGTACCTTCTGGGTAATAAGAGACTGTGAAGCTCCAGTATCACGGAGTAATTGAACAGTCTTATGTCTACCATTAGTACATAATAAGGTACCTGTGGAAATATAGGGTTTGAATTCAGCCATCCAATTGGGACTGACTGTAATACATGAAGAATTAATAGGTTGCACTCCTTTACTCATAATAAGACCAGTTGGTCGGAGTTCAGGATGCAAACTAAAACATGAAGAAATCACATGCCCCCTTCTCTTACAATGGGTACAATGTTTGACAGTGGACACACTGGTATAACCAACTGCCGGTTTAGAATTAGCATTACTAGGCTTAGATGATCCTGGCAATGGAGTAACCATCTTAGGGTTAGTAAGAGAAGAGTTCACGGGAGTAACTGTCGCACCAGGAGGAGACTTATACTGATAAGGAGTACGGTGAGCATTGAAATTTACTCTACGACTAGACTTAGGTGAAGTGGCCGTAAACGGGGCCTTAGTCAGCAACTCATGCTCATCCGCGAGCTTTGACAGCTCATCAATATCGGTTACATTCTTTTGTTCTGCCATAAAAGTAGACAACTGGTCTGGAAGACAGGACAATACTTCTTCCATTATGAGAAGATTCTTTAGAGCATCAAAATCAGTGACTGCAAGTGACTTTAACCATCTGTTGCAAAAATTCGTCTTCTGACGAGTAAAATCGGCTATTGTCTGATCCTTGATTCTCCTTAGGTTCCTGAACTTTTGCCTGTGTGCCTCTGGATTTAGTTGGTATGCATTGAGGATGCTTTTCTTTACAAAGTCATAATCAAAACTATGAGCGTCAGGGAGGGATGTGAAAACCTCCTGACTACGCCCCTTGAATTGAGACTGCATAATGGCTACCCACTGATCCCTTGGCCAGTTCATACTGATGGCAATTTTATTAAAATGTGCAAAGAAAACCTCAGGATCTTCCTCATTGAACTTGGGCAACTCTATATACTTATTCATCCTGATGGGATTATTATCACTATTTGTTGAAACATTACTAGTATTTCCATGCCCAGCTGCCATACGCTGTGATTCAAGCCTGAAGTTAGTGTCAGCCATTTGTTGTTGAATCTCTAATTGCCTAGTTTGTTCCTCGGCTTGTTGCTTCTTTGTGGCTTCAAGTTGCAACTCAATTAAACCTCTCTGGTTTTGTGCCGCAATTTCTAAACGCCTAGTCTCCAGCTCCCTTTGCTGAGCTTCAGCCTCTAATATTTTCTGTTCCTTTTGAGCTTCAAGCTTAGCATGGGCTATTTGCGCTTCTAACTCAAGACGCTTTAACGTCATCTGATCACTCGACTCCTCTCTTAACTCTTCTAGAATTTCTTCATCTAAATCCCCATTCTCAACAAAATGCGTCACAATGACTTTCAATATTTGGGCTTTAACCATTCTATTGCTGGCGGTCAAATCCAAATGATTTGCCATTTGTATTAACTCAGTCTTTTTAAGGTTCTGAATCCCTTCAAAGTCTGGGTGAGCCACCAACGCTGCAACTTTCTCCTCCATCGTTACTAACACTTGGCACTTGATTCACAACAATAATTAAAATAATGGCACTGCACTACACTTCACTGTAAAATTGTCACCACACTGAAAATTCGCTTGGCCTCACTGCACAAACAAAATATATAGGATGACTTACCTCAAAATCGTGAAACGTTGTTACTTGACACACAGGAAGGCTTGCTTGGCACATGGAATAGTTCTTAAGAAACACACAGAGACACTTGACACTGGTACCTAGGAAGGCAAGGTTAGATTAGCATAGTTAAGTTAAAAATGGGACAATATTTCCCGGCACAGGCCCCCATAACTCTTTGTTACCTATCGTACGTTACAGCTCGTGATCCTACAGCAGCCAAACTTTAATAAGTCTAGGGATACGACACAACTGCTGTTCTCAATAGCGAATCACCAGTATAACCCCTTAATGGGTAATGAGCATAAAATAGAATCTTCATAGGACTGAAGAATAAAGATACTAAGTATATATATATATAATTTATATTAAATAAATCTCAAAGGCAAACAGATGATTATATGGTCACAATATATCACATTAAAAATATCACTGTAACTTCCAGACATTAAATCAATACTAAGAATAATTATATGGCTAGAATAAAAGAATGACTTAACTCCAACAAGTGTTATCTCCCCGGTTTCTGCTCAGCTACTGAACTACAATATGCGAGTCAAAAAACACATTGCCTTGCCCCGCGAATAAATTGCCAAAGTTACAATATTTATTATTTCAACAATGGAGCACTATATTGTGACAAGAGTAATCTTAAACTAACTTAATGAATAATTAGTACATATTGATATAGACAACAAAAGTACGTGTTTCTTTACATAGTAATTAAAATATGCATACAGAATAGCATAATGGCATGCACACCCCAGCAACGGACGATCCCACGACAATTTGCCAGATACAGTTCACTCAATTATTATTTCACTCTGTTACCCACTGATGATCACATATAAATCATTAGTTCCCGTGGGAAAACTGATCACACAAAGAAATAAACAATCATTCCCACGATACGCTGGGCCTAACGCCAACATTGTAACATGAATGTGCATTTGCATAGAACATATAAGTATAACAATATACATGCTTGTAATTTACATACAATTATAAATGTACATATTAATATATTCACTTACGTATCTTATAAGGGTACGTAACAAACACTCCATGGAATTTTGCATTCAGTACCTCGCAGATTTCCTTGTCGCTTTCTGTATATGCCCCTTCTGTTTTCCTCAGTCTTGTCACTTGGTCATTTACCGACATCTTCCTTCTTATATGGCTATGTAGTAATTTTGGTTGCTTTTTCGCTTTGACTGCAATATCATTCTCATAATTTCTTTCCGACACTCGTCTTATGTTAATGTAATCATTCCTAGCTCTGTTACATCTAATCCTGTTGTCCTCTGTCCTTTGTCTTCTGTACTTCCTCCACTCCCTCCTGCTTCTCACCTTTGCTTCCTGACACTGTCTATTAAACTATGGGTTATTATATTCCCTCCTGCTTTTTTCCTTTATTGTTGGAATAAATCTCTCTTCAGCCTCCTTGCATTTCAATATGACTTGGTTCATCATACCTTGCACTGTTTTTCCTCTAAGTTCTTCCTCCCACTGCACTTCTCCCAGGTAGTCCCTTATCCTTCTGTAGTCCCCTTTTCTGTAATCAAGTCTCCTTTCCCGGACCTCTTGTCCTTTGGTCACAATTTTAAGCTCCATCATGTAGTCAAAGACTAGGACACAATGGTCACTAGCTCCTAGTGGTATTTCATGTTCCAACTGCTCGATGTCTTCTGCATTCTGGGTGAAAATGAGATCTAATAGGCTGGGCGAATCCCCTCCTCTTTCCCTAGTATCTTCTTTCACATGCTGTGTTAGGAAATTCCTGTCAATAACGTCTACCAGCTTCGCTCCCCAGGTCTCCTCCCCACCATGGGGATTCCTCGTTTCCCAATCTATCTCTCCGTGATTTAGGTACCCCATGACCAGCAGCTTCGCTCTCATTCTATGCGCTAAAGTTGCTGCCCTCTGCAGTTCATCTATACATGTCTTGTTGCTGTCCTCGTACTCCTGCCTGGGCCTTCTACTGTTTGGTGGGGGATTGTAGAGTATCAAGATTGCAATCTTCTTCCCATCCACTGTCAGAGTTCCATGTATGAAGCTCGTGCTTTCATTGGTACCCGGATTTTCCAGCTCATCAAACTTCCATTTCCGCTTTATTAGTAGTGCCACTCCTCTACTAATAAACCTCAGTTTGTTGACCTCAGCAAAGGTCAACAAACTGATTGAAACTGGGAACGCCAAGAAATCTGGACTCCACCTGCCAAAGATTATTGGGGAATATAAACCTGGATATGCGTTTGGAAATGTCAAGACACACAAGCCTGGAAACCCACTTTGGCCAATCATTAGCCAGATACCCACATTCACGTACAGACTGGCGAAGCGACTCAACGGCCTGCTGACTCCTTATGTCCCTTGCGCCTTCAGCCAGAAGTCTCCAAAAGAATTTGTTGACTTACTGCGGGGCACACGGGCCACAGGGATAAGAGCCTCGTTGGACGTAGAATCACTGTTCACCAACGTACCTGTGGACGAGACAATCGGGATGATAGCCGACAGAGTGTATCGTGATCCAGCCTGTACTCCTCTTGACATACCAGAGAATATTCTAAGGAAACTACTCCAAGCTTGTACTAAAGAGGCACCCTTCTTGAGCCCGGAGGGGCACATGTATAAGCAAGTAGATGGGGTCGCCATGGGTTCTCCCCTAGGTGTCCTGTTTGCAAACTTCTACATGGGTACCATCGAGCAAAAAGTTTTAGTCCACATGAATTTGAAACCGGCCATATACTGCAGGTATGTTGACGACATTTTTCACAGGTACCTGATGTCAGACATCTGCAGGAGCTGAAGGAGGCGTTTGAGCAGAGTTCCGTGCTGCGTTTCACTTACGAGATGGAAAAGGATGGGAAGCTGCCCTTTCTAGATGTAACAGTCATGGAAAAGAGCGGAGGTTTCCACACTGCAGTCTACACTAAGGAAACGAACATAGGAATGTGCCTAAATGCCAACAGGGACTGCCCAGACAGATACAAGAGGAATGTTGTTAACGCATATGTCGACCGTGCTCTCAGCCACAGCTCAGAATGGAAGCAAGTCGACGAAGAACTCTGAAGGGTAAGGCAGATCCTAGTCAACAACGGCTTCTCCAATGGTTTCGTAGAAGACATCATATAAAGGAAAGTGAAACGCCTTGCAACCTCTGAAAAGACAACTAACACAACACCTATACCCCCTATTAGACCATTTTACAGGAACTTCTTTTCCACAGCTCATAAAACGGAGGAAAGGGTCCTGAAAGATATTGTTAATAGAAACGTTATCCCTACAGACAAAAATCAGAGGATACAACTGACGATTTACTATAAAACCAGAAAAACGGCCAGCCTACTCATGAGAAACTCTCTAGACACAAAGCAGAACGCTTTAAAAGAGACCAACGTCGTCTATGCCTTCAAATGCCCTCTTGGGGATTGTAAGCTCCAAAATACCCAGTATATAGGCAAGACAACAACATCTCTTTCTGGGCGTTTAACGATGCATAAGCAACAGGGCTCCATTAAGGAACATATAATCTCTTCCCACAACCAAACCATCGCCAGAGAAATCCTAGTAAACAACACAGAAATCATCGATAGATACAGAGATAGCAGACGGCTTGACGTTTGCGAGGCACTACACATTAAAAAGTCAACACCAGCAATCAACAGCCAATTAATGCACAACTATATTCTACCCACCTCAAGACTCCGCTCCAATATAGAAGCATCAAGAAATATGGACCAATAGGCTTTCTATAATCACTTCTATTCAATACCCATTGTTTCGTGTTCTGTCTTGTGTTGATGAATTTAATACCCTATTAAATACCACCTCACCCCATCCACCTCACTCAAATGTAGATATAAACAAATCGGAGCTGTGTAAGTTCTATTCAGTTGTGTATGTGTAACTAAAGTCTTTGAAAATGTAGTAAGTTTTACGAAACGCGCTCAAGTGTCGCGTCAGACTAGAAATAAAAATGAATTTTGGAGAATTGATTTTTGAATTACCACCAACAGTGAAAAGAAATGTACGAAAGATTGAGAAAATTCGTGTTAGAATTATTAATCTTACTTTTTCGGTCATATTTAATAATATATATATATATTTTATTTTTTTCCGTTTATCAGGGGATTTGTATCGAACTTACACATCTTGCTGAACGGATGCCTATCTGTAAGGGTGCCAATTATGAACGAAATCGGTCGAAGTCAAGCTCAGCTACAGGTAACCAAACTTTAATCTTATTTTACAGAAGTAAGTAATTTACAAATTCAAGGTGTTTCACAGCTTTCATTTATTAATGAATTTACATGCAAATTGCACCTTATATGTAGAGTTTGTGCATCTAGGAAACAATAATGACATTTTAGTCCAAAGTCTATTTATTGATTTTATAAATATTTATAAACATCATATATTGCATATTTTTGGAAGGGGAACTTTGAATCATTGTATTATTGCACTAAACACTTTTTTATAAAACTGCTTTGGGAAATTCTTTATTATATGCTAATGTGATATCTGAGTGTTATAGAAATGATTTTAGTTGACACATGTGCTCCATGAAATTTTTTGAAAATGTTGAAAATTCGTTGCACAATACGTTGTGTATTTTCTTCTTCCTTTCTATTTAGGGTGTGAGGCTGAAACTTGGACCAGTTGCAGCCCTTTCCATTACCATTTAATAAATAAAGTTTTAACAAAATTGAACAATTTTTACCCTCCCCGTAATATACCCCTAATGGGATGCTGCCGTCCTCAGTCATCCACTTGAGCTACCACACTGCCTATTGCAGTGCAGATGCATCAACATAGGCCAGAAATTGTGTATTAAGGGGGCATTAGGTTCCAATTTGCCCCAAAAATGCAATAAATGAAAACTCGTTCGATTTCATTCAAACTTTTTTTGTAAGTTGTATATTAAAAGTATTTCATCTGGTCCAAGTTTCAGCATCGTAGCATAAATAGGAAGGAAGAAAAAAATATTGAAGTAGGTGTCAAAATTATTCCAAAATGGTAAAAAACGATTATCAAACAAAAGTGTCAACTAAAATCATATCTATGAATCTTTGCTATCACAATAGCATATAATAAACAAATATTATAATTAGTTTAATTGGAAAAAAAAATTAATTTAAAAACAAAATTGATCTTTTTTTTTTTTTTTTTTTTTTTATCTGACGATTTGCATGAAACTTATACACCTGACTGCACGTAAGCCTATCTGTAAGGGTGCCAATTTTGGAGAAAATTGGTTGATGTTAACCTCAGCCACAGATTGTATAACCTTAGACTTTATTATTTACTTTTTTTTTAATTAACTTAAACGTTCAAATACCTTTTTCATTTTTTATTCAATTTACATGAAACTTACACAGTATATGTAGAGTGCATGTTTCTAAATGTGGGGGACAGCTTTTTTCTACAAGTTCATTTATTGATTTTATAATAGCAATAAACATGCCATATTTGCATAATTATTGGGGGAAATTTGAAAATTTGTATTAGGAAAACTAAAGATGTTTTGGAAATTATTTATCTCCTGATCCTTTATTATATGATAATGTGTCAGAAACGTGTCACAGAATAATTATATCTGAAACGTGTGTTTATTTATTCAGACTTGAAAATGGGTAAAAGTTGTTTAAAAAAATATTCTCCCTTTCTGTTTACGCTGCAGTACTGAAACTTGGGACAATTGCAGCCCTTTTCATATACCACTAGTCAAAAAATATTGGTTGACATTGAACAATTTTTCTGTAACCGACCTATTGGGTCCCTAAAATCTGGGTGCGCCAAGATACTGCGAGAGCTTACAGCAGCCCTCAGTACCTGGAATGCCTGCTGTTGTTCTGTCCCCCACACGAACCCTGCAATTTAACCTTTATATCGTAAAATTAATCGGTTTGCACCACAGTGTTGCCAGAACTACGTAGTATTTTTATACATATTTCATAATCTTATGATTTTTTTCCCGAATTTTTTCGTAGTATACCACCTAATCTGATGTAATGGTCTCACAGTTTTGGAAATAGCTTTAATAAACCGCTGATAATAGCTAACGAGCCCCAGGGAAGATTTGCACTCTTTCTTGTTCCGGGGAGCTGGGAACTCTTGAATATTCCTGGTTTTATCTGGCAATGGACTGAATCCGGCCAAAGGTATGACACAGGAATGTTACTGATTCTCAAAAAAAAAAAAAAAAAATACGAATTCGTTTTGAGGTTTTGTAACCTTAGCCTTAGCTAGAGTTTCCTCAAATTGTGCATGTCCTCCTCTAATGACTTTCCCAGCACGATTACGTCATCGAGATATAGCAACGCTGTGGGACCTATAAATCCTGATAACACACTCATTATTATCCTACAAAACACAGCATGTGCTGACCTCATCACAAATGGAAGTCGTTTATAATGCCGGAGCTCATTGCACACACTAAAAAGCTGTGATTTCCCTCCACTCTTCCTCCATCGGTATCTGGTGATACCCATCGAGCAGGTCTAATGTGGAAAAATATTGTGATATCATCATCACCATCATAATATTAATATTGTAATAATATATAATTATAATTTTATTGTAATAATATATATAATATATTATTACAATATTAAAACCAATTTATATATTATTACAATAATAAGGTTATGATGGTGATGATGATATTATTATTATTATTATAATATTTGAGTTGTGTGTCCCCGGGAGGACTACCAGTCCTCTGGGGACTGGGAGTAACAGTAAATGCTATTATATGTGACAACACTTAATATGAAGCATCGTAGTTGGCCTACGTATCACAATAAGGTATTCAGAGATCATATTATAAGACAGGGGATTTGGATTAGTCGTATAAGACCTAACGAATATCACCCAAAATTCCTCAAATTAGTTCTTCACGTTCCAGCGTTACATACATTCTCTGTACTGATGTTTCCTTCAGCACCTCATACTATCCTATACCAGTCATTACTGTCCTCCTCCAACACTGTAACACACACCATTACCTCTGCACATTTCAGCATCATAAGCCAGTCGTTATTTTCCTAATCCAACACTATAATATACATACTCAGACCTCTGCACCTCTCACCATCCTAAGACAGTCATAACTGTTCTTCTTCCAACACTGTAACACACATACCTAGACCTCTGCCTCTCTCACCATCCTAAGACAGTCAAAACTGTCCTCCTCCAACACTGTAACACACTCTATGACCTCTGCATTTCAGCATCATAAGCCAGTCATTATTGTCCTCCTCCAACACTGTAACACACACACCCAGACCTCTCACCATCCTAAGACAGTCATAACTGTCTTCCTCCAACACTGTAACACACACCCAGACCTCTGCACTTCTCACCTTCCAACGCCAGTCAATATTGTCCTCCTCCAACACTCTTTAACGTTTAAACCCAGACAATTGCCCACATCTCTCTGTAATTTCCCACTGACCTTCAAGTACTGCCTGCTCCTCCTTCTATCATATTTACCTCAAGCTGTTTATTCCTCATTCTTTCTTCTTTTCCTGCTGTCTACTCATACTCCTGCTGTATGCATCCATCATACTTCTATTTATTTGTTTACTTCAGATTATAGACACGAATATATTTGTGAATAAGCTCATCAGAAGATAACAGCTACATTTAATAATATGTTGTTGTATTAGATTCACCGACTCTAAACAAAATTTCCCTTTAGCATGAGGCTATAGTGAGCCCGTAATTGAGTTCAGTTATTTATTGAGTCCGTTACTGAATTCGGTAACAAGGTTCGATAGTACACGCAGAAATCACTATAGCGTGATACATCGAATGAACAAATCCACAATGGCCATGTAGATGGTTCGAACTTACATCCGAGATGATCCCAGACGCGCCTTAGTAACTGCGCCACGACATGGTAAAAAGAAATGCAACCGTGAGTGCTACTGTCCTCACACGAATCCCGCAGTCTCTCCGAGACACAAACCGGAGTTTTACATAATTCCCCTTGCACCCGGGCTCTGTCAACAAGCTATTCTACGAACAAATCCACAAGGAGCCGTGATGAGGGTTCGAACTTACGTCCGAGAGGAACCCAGACGCGCCTTAATAGATTGGGCAACGACATGGTTAAAAGAATTTTAACCCGGGAGTTCTACTGCTCTCACACGGATCCTGCAGTCTCTCCGAGACACAAACCGTCATTGCACTTCCCGGATGCAATTATTTTAACTCCAGGGAGTTCAAAAATGCTGGGTGCTCCCAGCATTGTTCTGGGGGCATCATTTGTTGACACTTCGAGTTCCTCCCTCTGGTTATCACTAAGAGACGTGAGAGCAGGAGCAACATAGTCAATAAATGACCTAACTACTTGAACGAAGTACATTTTGAGTACAAGTAGAGTTGCACCATTTCTAAGACTTGTCAGGGAGTGCATAGCTGAGTTTCTGGCTTTGCAACGTTGATGAAGATATATAATTTCATCTGTGAATTTAATATTGCTGTCTATAATGTCTCCAACGCATTGAAAAGAGGCGACTCACTCAATTTCGTTTCCTTGTATTACGAGTTGGATATCTTGAGTTCTGATTTTAACAGCAATTGCTTTTTTTTATTGCAGTTTATTTTCACTGCTATGCGTTCCGAATCCCTGCTGATGATGTCTAGGAATTTTTGTGCATGATTTCTACCGTGTATGCTATTGATAATGAACACAAAGTCAACTGCAGAGTTAAGCAGTTCGATTTTTTATCATCTACATATATTATTTTTATGTCTACTTGAGGAACAGAGACATAAATTCAAAGCAGACTCCAAATATGTCTACTAAAAAAGTGTACTTTACATGGGTGGTTCCTACCATGGAATTTAGCTAGCATGGAACTACTTACTGGAAATACTTAGCAAAGCATGAGAGATGCAGTCTCCGTGGTGTAGTGGTAGGACACTCGCCTGGCGTTCCGCGAGCGCTATGTCATGGGTTCGTATCCTGGCCGGGGAGGATTTACTGGGCGCAATTCCTTAACTGTAGCCTCTGTTTAACGCAACAGTAAAATGTGTACTTGGATGAAAAAACGATTCTTCGCGGCAGGGGATCGTATTCCAGGGACCATAGGATTAAGGACTTGCCCGAAACGCTACGCGTACTAGTGGTTGTGCAAGAATGTAACAACTCTTGTATATATCTCAAAAAAACAAAAAAAAAAAAAAAAAAAAAAAATTTGGCTGGAGAAATACCACTCGTGAAAGACTCGACACTTTGAATATTTCAAACACATACTAATATTACCTATCATAGGAAGGATCTTATACAATATGTCTGAAAAACTCATATGCTGGCACCTGGGAGCAATTTATCACAGTGATAGTGTCTAGCACATGGGATCCCCGCCAAACACATGTCGAAACTACGACGTTGGTACAACGTTCGAACAAGTTTTAACATCTAACCAGTTATTACAACCAATATAGCAAGTTATAACAACGTTCTAATACGTCATAAACACGTTAAGCCAAGATGTAACAACTTTATTACAAGTTGTAACAAGCAGAAAATAGACAGTTTCGGTTTGTCGACTTAACTTGCTCCATTATCAAATCAAATCAAATCAAATGTTTATTCAAGTAAAAGTACATGTAAACCAAATCAAATCAAATGTTTATTCAAGTAAAAGTACATGTAAACCAAATACAATCAAATGTTTATTCAAGTAAAAGAGCTGGTACATACAATACCTAAAGCCACTAATACGCATAGCGTTTTGTAGCGACACATAGCGTGTCTCTACCTTGTTAGAGCCCAGTAAATGAGACTCATCAGCACTTCGAAGATTATTAGTACATTCAATTTGCATAAAACTACTACAGTAACCAAACACAATGAGATGCCCTGTACATCAGTCACCACTACCATGCGATGCACTGAACCAGAGTCAACACCACATTGAGATGCCCTGAACCTGAGTCTCCACCACCATGAGATGCCCTGAACCTGAGTCAACACCACAATGAGATGCCCTGAACCTGAATCAACACCACAATGAGATGCCCTGAACCTGAGTCAACATCACAGTGAGATGCCCTGAACCTGGTTAAAGTGGTTAAGGTTTGTAGATAACAGTCACAACTTGGTTGATTTTAATTTTGGTTCCACACTCTGCGCATATAAATCTCTACTTATTTGCTGGATAAATTCGCGAACACATAGTACTGGGTTTCAGTGCTTTTACATTCACCAGTATATTTGTTTGCACATATTTTGCTCCTTGGAACAATGTTGGAGCTAGTTAATTGTTTTGCAGGAACACTTTTATGTGCAATACTATCTGAGGTTTACTGATTTAGGCCACAAGTGTTTTATAGCAGTTTAATTTACCTGTTATTAGCTGATAATTAATACACTGATTCTTATATTATCGATCCTAATCAGAATCTAGGTACGAAGGACCATAAACATGTGGAGAAATCTCCCAGCAGGAATTGAATGATTTATTTGATATTTATTTAATTATTTAATTTATTAATTTATTTCTTAAGTGTTTATTTGTTAATTTAAGTGCACTGTATTTTCTATTTTATCCTGCTAAGAGCCTCCTTTCACAGTTTTTTTGTGGGGGTTATCAATATCATAATCGAAATTAATCGATAGGTATAATTACACTATGAAGGGTTAGTCTAATAATTATTAACTTAATGGGTTATTCAGAAGGAAGTACAACTTAACTGTAGTTTAGAATGTAGCTTATTTAATAAACTATGCACATGTCCTGATCAAGTAATCTGTATCATTTCATGGTCGAGCAAATATGACGTCAGGGCATGCTTCGAGTAGAACCAAATGATTCGTTGCCAATACCTTAAGTCGTCACAGCTTACCTGCCGGGTGAATACACCGTAAATGATTCAACAACACCCTATGATAGATATAACATGAAATTTGATTATAAGATAAATGTGAGACGCTCACCCGTTTGGGTATCTCGTGCATATCGTAACCGAAATGACATTAACAAATATTATCTGGCCCGAATTTATCTAGAAAAGAGGTCAAAATGGAAACAAGGTATTACTCAGCAAGAAGTGGCTTCTTCTGAGGTGGCTAAGCAGGTGGCTATGCAAGTATAACTAAGGTGAGGTGAGGTTGCTATGCAGGTATAATTTGTGGTATTTGATGAATGGTAGCACTGCGAAGCCTGTGTCTCACGGATACGTTTTCTAAATGTTTTTTTGTTGTTGATCTAGTGGCGACGACGATCGTGAGATCGGATGTTCCCAAGCATACCCCGTACAGGATTAATCGCAAAACCGAACGACAGGCAGATGATTGGGAAGTCTCAGGAGTACCTCAGGATAACGAGCACCGACTCTGCCCCACACAGAGAGCACTGGGTGGCAAAACCAAATACTCGACCGGCAACTAAAATGCAAAAAGTCATCCGGTACTACCCAGCAAAGCAGAAGCCAGCGCCTCCCCAAGGCTTAGGCCCCACGAGGAGCCCACCAACTCCCGGCACCTATCGGCCAAGCCGGCGCTGGAAACCATCACCCTGCTCAAAGGAACAAGCTAGAAAACGTTCAAAATCTATCAACAATCCGATGACCCAAGGCGATATGTTCGCCAGGCGTCGGAGAAACCGGACCGTTAAATAAGAATGGCAAACGGCAGTATCATCCAAAATCGCGAAAACAGAACGTGATCCGGCGGCTCACAGGCGAAGGAGGTAGGTGTCCAGACGTCCGCTCGTCATCGTCAACGTTGAACCAGGAGTTTGTTTTCTTAATGGCGGCGACATGCCAGTTTCTTTCCAAAGGACGTCCATCCTCTCCCCATGCCTAGATGCGTCCATAACGGTTCGAGTTTCATTTCATCAGGATTTATATTTATTTTATATATTTTTTTTTATTATATACAGTCATCAGACAGCTTTTTTTAAGATTAAGATTGCTTGGTAAGCAGTCCCTGTGGCATAGTGATAAGACACTCGCCTGGCATTTCGCAAGCTCTTTGTCCTGGTTCATATGCTGGCCAGGGAGGATTTACTACTCGCAAATCCTTAACTGTAGCCTATGTTTAACCCCACAGCATAATGGGTACCTGGTTGTTAAACGATTTGGTGGGGGGTCGTATTGCGGGAAATATTAGGACTAAGGATTTGCCTGAAACGCTATGCATACTAGTAGCTGGACAAGAATGTAAGATCTCTTGTATATATAAATAAATAAAATTACTTTATAGATAAATAGAGATCTGTTGACTTGGCAAATATCCCATTCTCTATGAGAAGCCTCGAAATCCCAATTTCTTTGAATGATTCACTAAGGGGTATTTCCCTAATGGCCAAAACGTTGTTCAATGTCAACAAATATTTTTTGACTAGTTGTATATGAAAAGGGCTGCAATTGTCCCAGGTTTCAGTACTGCAGCGTAAATAGAAAGGGAGATTTTTTTTTTCAACGAATTTTACACATTTTCAAGTGTGAATAAAAAATCACACCATTCAGATATAATCATTCTATGACACTTTTCTGACACATAAGCATATAATAAAAGATCAGTACTTATAAATATTTCCAAACATCTTTAGTTTTCCTAATACAAATATTCAAAGTTCCCCGAAAAAATTATGCAAATATGTCATGTTTATTGCTATTATAAAATCAATAAATGAACTTAGGCAAACAACATAAGTGCCGATTGTAGAGACGTACACTGTACATATAAGGTGTAAGTTTCATGTAAATTGAATGAAAAATGGAAAAGTTATTCAAATTTAGAAATTGAAAAAAAACAAATTTCAAAATTTTGAAAATAATAGTCTAAGGTTCTGCCATCTGTGGCTGAGGTTGACATTAACCAATTTTCTCCAAAATTGAGACCCTTACAGATATGCTTATGTGCAGTCAGGTGTATAAGTTTCATGCAAATCGTCCGATAAAAAAAATGAAAAAAAAATATATATAAATATTTTTTTTTTAACTTAAATTTTTTTCTAATAAAACTAATTTTAATATTTTTTTAATATATGTTATTGTGATAGCCGAGAGTCATAGATATGATTTCAGTTGACACTTGTGTTTGATAATCGTTTTTGATCATTCTGGAATAATTCTGACACCTACTTCAATATTTTTTCCTCCCTTCCTAATTATGCTACAATGCTGAGACTTGGGGCAGATAAAACTCTTTTCATGTACAACTCCTCAAAATAGTTTGATTGAAATCGAACCAGTTTTCATTTATTGCATATTTTGGCCAAATTTGGAGGTAATGCCCCCTAAGCTATTTTAGTGTTAGTAAGTGTTAGTATTTGCCTAACATGATTATGCTAGGCGTTAGTATTTAGTGTCGGAATTTCCGACAGCTCTCATGTCTTATTAATGTTAAGTAAAGACTTGTACATATTCGCCTCCAATGGTGCCTTGAACATTATAATTATTTAATACCAATATTTCATGCTGGAATTCCACCGCAATGTTTTATCAATACTTGATCATATATTGTGATCAAATACTCTAATCACTTGATCAAATAATTCGCCTTGAACGTGAAATCCGCACGAACATTAGGCTTCAACACATGGAATAAGACATGGGTATAACTCTTGTTCAACCTACACTAGTGACCTGCTTCCACAGGTCAGTGAAGTTCGGCCGGTCAGAACCGAACCGGTCCTGTCCGAAACTGAGTTCGGTCCCTCGTTTTTGCTTTTTGCATCTGTTTATGTTTGTATGTCTGTGTGTACCTAGTGCATGTGCACATAATAGAGACAAACTTGACCTCCTGAATTCAAGAATACACTCACACTTACAGAAACAGAGATAATGATGGTTCATTTTTACCCTCGACAAGCAATTGATTGTAATATAAGCAAAAAATAGGGCATATGCATCCAATAACAGCGAGATGACCTGTGATCCATAAACCTCACATCTTGCAATTCACACTTAATAAGACAACCTTGCCACTTGGGAGGCTTACTGAATGTGGCCGCAACCTGCCAGAAATAGAATGGCTATTGACCCGAAGGGTGGGACTGCGCCGGGCAGTGGATGTGGGTGGGGTGGATGGTGGGAGGGTGGATGTATGGGAGGTTGATAAAGGGAAACAGTGGAAGAGACGGCGCACTCTGGCACCAACACTCATCCAGACACATCATCAGAAATTCAACTTCTATCATGATAATGTAAGTCACTCATTCTTACTCTCCAGTGCTGGGATCATCGAGGCAATATTCACTCTGAATGATAAGAACTACCATAACGACAGATGACTTGTCTTTGTCTCCAGTATACTGGTGACATTCAATGAGCCAAACCAATATGGTAGATAACTCCTGAATACTAGGGGGCTATGAAGCTGGTAGTGACTCATGATCAGGGCATCTCATGTGGTAGTGACTCATGATCTGGGCATCTCATATGGTAGTGACTCATTTACAGGGCATCTTATGGTGGTAGTGACTCATGTTGAGGGCATCTTATGATGGTGGTGACTCATGGTGAGGGTATCTCATGATGGTGTTGACTCATGTACAGGGCATCTCATGATGGTGGTGACTCAGGTTTAGGGCATCCATGATGGTGGTGAATCATGTTCAAGACATTTCATGATGTTGGTGACTCATGTACAGGGTATCTCATGGTGGTGGTGACTCAATCTCATGGTGGTGGTGACTCAAGTATTGGGCATCTCATGGTGGTGGTGACTCATGTACAGGACATCTCATGGTGTGGAGACTCATGTGCAGGGCATCCCATAGTGGTGGTGACTCATATACAGGCAATATCATATTGGTGGTCACTCATATACAGGGCATCTCATGGTGGTGGTGACTCAGGTTCAGGGCATCTCATGGTGGTGAAGACTCAGGTTCAGGGCATCTCATTGTGGTGTTGACTCAGGTTCAGGGCATCTCAATGTGGTGGTGACTCAGGTTTAGGGAATCCCATGGTGGTGGTGAATCATGTTCAAGGCATCTCATGATGTTGGTGACTCATGTACAGGGTATCTCATGGTGGTGGTGACTCTGGTTCAGTGCATCTCATGGTAGTGGTGACTGATGTACAGGGCATCTCATTGTGTTTAGTGACTGTAGTAATTTTATGCAAATTGAATGTACTAATAATCTTCGAAGTGCTGATGAGTCTCATTTACTGGGCTCTAGCAATGTAGAGACACGCTATGTGTCGCTACAAAACGCTATGCGTATTAGTGGCTTTAGGTATTGTATGTACCAGCTCTTTTACTTGAATAAACATTTGATTGTATTTGGTTTACATGTACTTTTACTTGAATAAACATTTGATTGGATTGGATTTGATAATGGAGCTAGTTAAGTCGACAAACCGAAACTGTCTCTATTTTCTGCTTGTTACAACTTGTAATAAAGTTGTTACATCTTGGCTTAACGTGTTTATGACGTATTAGAACGTTGTTATAACTTGCTATATTGGTTGTAATAACTGGTTAGATGTTAAAACTTGTTCGAACGTTGTACCAACGTCTCACGTCTCTTAGTGATAACCAGAGGGAGGAACTCGAAGTGTCAACAAATGATGCCCCCAGAACAATGCTGGGAGCACCCAGCATTTTTGAACTCCCTGGAGTTAAAATAATTGCATCCGGGAAAAGCAATGACGGTTTGTGTCTCGGAGAGACTGCAGGATCCGTGTGAGAGCAGTAGAACTCCCGGGTTAAAATTCTTTTACCCATGTCAATGCTCAATCTATTAAGGCGCGTCTGGGATCCTCTCAGACGTAAGTTCGAACCCTCATCACGGCTCCTTGTGGATTTGTTCGTAGAATAGCTTGTTGACAGAGCCCGGGTGCAAGGGGAATTATGTAAAACCCCGGTTTGTGTCTCAGAGAGACTGCGGGATTCATGTGAGGACAGTAGCACTCACGGTTGCATTTCTTTTTACCATGTCGTGGCGCAGTTACTAAGGCGCGTCTGGGATCATCTCGGATGTAAGTTCGAACCATCTACATGGCCATTGTGGATTTGTTCATTCGATGTATCACGCTATAGTGATTTCTGCGTGTACTATCGAACCTTGTTACCGAATTCAGTAACGGACTCAATAAATAACTGAACTCAATTACGGGCTCACTATAGCTTCATGCTAAAGGGAAATTTTGTTTAGAGTCGGTGAATCTAATACAACAACATATTATTAAATGTAGCTGTTATCTTCTGATGAGCTTATTCACAAATATATTCGTGTCTATAATCTGAAGTAAACAAATAAATAGAAGTATGATGGATGCATACAGCAGGAGTATGAGTAGACAGCAGGAAAAGAAGAAAGAATGAGGAATAAACAGCTTGAGGTAAATATGATAGAAGGAGGAGCAGGCAGTACTTGAAGGTCAGTGGGAAATTACAGAAAGATGTGGGCAATTGTCTGGGTTTAAACGTTAAAGAGTGTTGGAGGAGGACAATATTGACTGGCGTTGGAAGGTGAGAAGTGCAGAGGTAATGGTGTGTGCTACAGTGTTGGAGGAGGACAGTAATGACTGGTATAGGATAGTATGAGGTGCTGAAGGAAACATCAGTACAGAGAATGTATGTAACGCTGAAACGTGAAAAACTAATTTGAGGAATTTTGGGTGATATTCGTTAGGTCTTATACGACTAATCCAAATCCCCTGTCTTATAATATGATCTCTGAATACCTTATTGTGATACGTAGGCCAACTACGATGCTTCATATTAAGTGTTGTCACATATAATAGCATTTACTGTTACTCCCAGTCCCCGGAGGACTGGTTGTCCTCCCAGGGACACACAACTCAAATATTATAATAATAATAATAATATCATCATCACCATCATAACCTTATTATTGTAATAATATATTATGTATATTATTACAATAAAATTATAATTATATATTATTACAATATTAATATTATGATGGTGATGATGATATCATTATTATTATAATATTTTAGTTATGTGTTGAAATGTGTGGTAATCCCCATAGGACTTTGCAGTCCTCCTTCGTGGGGTTTTATAGGGTCCTCAGTGAGGCTACCAGCCTGCTACAGGAGTAGTTCCAGGGGCGGTCCTTCAGGTCTTCGTCCTCGTCCTCATACATGAACCCCGTGCCTGTAGCGCCTTACAAACACCTGCTCTAGTTAGATGGGACTCGATAGCCTGGGAAGGCAGCTCATCAAAGGGTGAAGGAAAACCGTAACTTCTAACCTCCGCTGCCTCGCGGCTGTACCCACTTTTGGAAAAAGTTTCAGAAGTCAACCTCGAAGAAAGATTTGGAGTTGGAACCCCTAAGGCAGTTCGTTGTTGACTTCAACCTCGTTCTGACACCTCCTGAGACGGCGCTGAAACTAAACATATTGGCGTTTGCCTTTCCATTGGAAACTTTCAGTAACTTGGCGCTGGGGGGGGGGACCTGCTGCATGGGTAACAGATTCTCCTCCATATCGACCTACCCTGGCGTTACACCTTGGAGAGAACACTCCAGCCTCAACAACCAGAGTGCAACTCCATAGTCTGCTGAGACTGCAGGATTCCTACTACTACTACTACATATAATACAAGAGTAGTAGTCCACGCCTTCGAGTAATTATAACCCAACAAAGACCCAAAGGCAAATAATGTCTCTGCAGAGTTATACAAGAATATAAAGCAGTGAAGGATTCAAAATGTGGATTCTATTTTGAAGAAAAAAGATAGATCACTAGCACTGAACTATTGTCCACCTAAATTCATTTCTTTACTGGGACATTATTACTTAAATTGATAATGTTTTAAATGACACAGTCGTGCATATATCCTCTTTGAAAACCGTTGGTTAATGAGGATTCAAAACAGGGTTTCAATATGTGGCACTGGTCTTTACCATATTACATCTTATTAATTTCCAGTGTATTTCAAGTTGTTGATAGCTAACAATGACAACTTTCTACTCCTTGACTTTAGCAAAGTTTTTGATGCTATGTCTTATAAGAAACTCATTAGAATGTTAGAGGCTCATGAAATACGGTTGGGGGGGGGAGGCGGTTAAGATGGATTTGGATTATTTCAAAGAAAGCAGAGGTAATATCAAAGGAGTGAAGTTCCAGTAACCCTTAACGACCTTTATATTTGTAAACGATATAGGCAGAGGATGGAATATTAAAATTATAAATTTTGCAGACGAGTAATATGTAATGCACAATTATACGGCATCAACTAAATAACACCCAAATATATATTTCCAGAAGGGTTCGCAAAAAGTCATGGTTGGAAACACTCCATTTTTTATGAGTCTACTCTGAGTTTACTTTTATGTCGGGCTAGATTCGGGATAAAATAAATTCTTGCAGGTGGTCAGGAAGCTCTTGTTCCTTCCTGGCACACTTTTATCTTTCCCTGTTTTCCTGAGTTTACACATTTGTTGCAAGATAAAACAGACAAGACACAATGACCAGCTTACCTCTCTCTCCCCCAGGTCGTTGGACATACCTACAACATCCTGGATGTTACTAGCAACATTTACCTTGTGTTCCTTGACCCACACTGCCCAGGCTGCCCGAGCACCGCCCGTCCCAACCGCCCTCAGACCGCCCTCTCGCCACCCCGGCTATAACACCGGTGACGACGACTCCGTAACCATGATAGAGCAGAAATTTCCTAAATATTTCTTCCCAAAAAGCGGTGCCAGAGATTTGTCCCTCATCAACGAGAAGGCCGCCACGAGTGGCTACGGCGACAGGAACTTCTTGAGGTAAGTAGTAAAAGGTGCGAGTGAAAGAGACATGTTGAGGACGAGGTGAGAGAAGTTAGATGAAGTTAAAGATTACTCAAGAGAGATAGAGAGAGAGGAAACTGATGTTAGGTATTATAGTGTAAACAATTTAAGATAATGAATGAAAAGAGGAACTTAGTTTTAATATGAAGATTAATTTAAGATAGAGATGGGAAAGTTGCTATAGAGGTTAATAGGAAACAATGAAGAAAGTTTAAATTCAGACCTAAATATATTATTAGAAAAATTTCAAAAGCACAAGCAAAATTATTTGTATATTATTCTTTATAAAATGAATTCAGCAAAAAATGGAGTCAAAGTATTTCTGTAAAGTTCAACATCTTGAAAAGAACAGCAATAATATTAAATAAAGCTCCTATACACAACAATTAAAAACATGTGTTTATAACTCTTAATTCATGGTAATCACGTTTCATCACTAATTCAGCATTTTAAAATTTGAAAAATCAAATCGTTATCCTAACATATTACATTACTTATATATTTTAAGAGTCAGAATATTTTGATCCATTCCTCATTATTAATAAAACATACAAGCGAAATAATATTTATCTAGGAAAATTCATATCTGAATTATCTCAGCAAGTAACCCTATCGCCACAATAAACCTGATCATTTGAATGCTGAACATTAACAAATAAAGACAATCTTTATCTGTGTTCTAAAGATTGCAAACATTGTGAGCCATTCTCATGCATGTCATCAGATTTATACAAGAGAATTGTCTAAAATATTGCTCATGTTTAGAACAGTTCTGTGGTGTCTCTCAGACCTTGTGCGAATGACATGTCTGAAGTGAGCCAAGTATTAGGAAGTGCAACAGAGATAATGTACCGTCATCTTGAATTTCGAGAGAAAGAAGTTTGGACAGAGCGGGAAAGGGCTTCATGCAACTTGCCCCTGGGCTCCTTCTCTTGGCACTCATTATAGAATGAAACTCATTATACTCATTATAGAATGAAAATCAAACAAACAATAATATTATACCAGGAAATCTCTTGGGACAAAACCAACCATAGACTAGAAAACTGCTTAGATTCTGTGACCAATTTTTTCTCATCCAGCAGATATCAGAGCCAACAAGAAGTGAAAATTTTCTCGATCTGGTCTTCACAAACAATGAAGACATATTCATGGACATTACTATCTCAGATATCACATACTCAGATCAGAAGCTCATTGAAGTGCAAATTACAATCAGTACTCAGAATGGACCTAAAACAATGATCAAACGAGAGGGGTTATTCAGTAAATTCAATTTTAACAATAAAAGGATAGACTATGAGAAAATAAACAGGGAACTTACAAACATTCCATGAGAAACTGTTCTAGGTAATAAAAGACCTACTGAAGGAATAGAAAAACTGACTTCGGAAGCGTATCAAGTCTGTCTGAAACTTGTTCCTTTGAGAAAAGCCAGAAAGAGGTCCAACGTAGAACGAGAACGAAGGCGTCACTATAAAAGAGGGAGAAAAATAGCGGAAATGCTTAAGCAGACATAACTTTCCAGTCAAAGAAGGAATAATTTAAATAGGAAGATTGAAGAAATCAAGCGGAAATTGAAACACTCCTATCAGACTGAAGAATGGCAGTTAGAACAGAAAGCAATTCAGGAAATGAAGAAAATTCCAAAATACTTCTTCACATATGTGAAACCAAAGTCTAAAACCACTGCCAATATTGGACCTATTCGTACGAGTGAAGGTTAATACACGGAGGATGACAAATAAATTAGTGAAATCCTAAAAAAGCAGTATAAGGACATGTTTAGCACTCCAATAAACAACATGAAAGTGGAATATCCAGACAATTTCTTTATGCATGATATCCAAACCCCTGTAAATATAACTAATATGAACAGAAGCATACTAGATTGTGAAAGAGAAATTGAAAACATGCCCATGCACTCAGCTCCAGGTTCAGAATCATGGAATTCAATATTTATAAAGAAATGCAAGGTGCTGGTAGCACAGGCACTCAGTATAGTGGAGAAAGAGCTTAGACACGGGGGAAATACCAGATGCACTAAAAGTAACAGACATAGTCCCTCTACACAAGGGTAATATTGCCACCCATAGCACAGGGTAATATTGCCACCATTGGCATAGCAAAGCAAACAAAGTAATACTCTTTGCCACCCATATCAAAGCATTGGTAAAGAATAATAGACCAGTTGCACTAACGTCCCACATAATAAAAGTATTTGAGAGAGTGATTAGGAGTCAGGTCACCAGTTTCATGGCGACCAATGACCTTCACATCTCAGGCCAACATGGATTTCGAGCGGGAAAATCGTGCCTCTCACAGCTACTTGACCATTACGACAAAGTCACTGAGGCATTAGAAGGAAAACAGAATGCTGATGTGGTATACATGGACTTCGCAAAGGCAGTCGATAAATGTAACCATGGATTGATAGCACACAAAATGGATCAATGGGAATAACCGGTAAAGTAGGACGCTGGCTTCTCAGTTTTCTGTCAAACAGGACACAACGAGTAACAGTCAATCATACAAAATCGAGTCCAAGCGCAGTAAAAAGCTTTGTACCTCAGGGTACAGTCCTTGCTCCAATACTTTTCCCTATTCTCATATCAGATATAAACAAAAAAACAAGTCACAGCTTCGTATCATCCTTTTGAGATGACAAAAAAAATAGCATGAAAATTACCTCGGCTGAAAACATTGAAAACCTTCAAGCAGATAATATTAAAGTTTTCGAAGGTTCAACAGAAAATAACATGAAGTTTAACAGTGATCAATTCCAGGTACTCAGGTACGGTAAAAATGAGGACCTTAAACATAATACAGGGTTCAAAACACAATCAAATTTGCCCATAGTAGGAAAGCAACATGTAAAGGATTTGGGAATAATGATGTCTGACGACCTAACTGAGCATAACCAAGCAAATATTGCGTCAGCCAGAAAAATTATCGGATGGATTGCAAGAACTTTTATATCCAGGGATCCCATCACAATGGTTGCACTCTTCAAATAACTTGTGCTGTCCCGTGTTGCGTACTGCTCAGTACTCACTTCCCCATTCAGAGCAGGAGAGATTGCTGAAGTAGAGGTAGAAAGATGGCATATATGGCACATATGGCAGAAAATGCAGAATAGAATCAGTGAAGAGCAGGGGTGCCATAGGCAAAAACAGAGAACACTGTATAAACATCAGAGGTCCGCGGTTGTTCAACATCCTCCCAGTAAGCATAAGAAATATTGCCGGAACAACCGTGGACATCTTCAAGAGAAAACTAGATCATTTTCTCCAATGAGTGCCGGACCAACCGGGTTGTGATGAATATGTTGGCCTGCGGGCCGCTGCAAGCAACAGCCTAGTGGACCAAACTTTCACAAGTCAAGTCTGGCCTCGGGCCGGGCTTAGGGAGTAGAAGAACTCCCAGAACCCCCATCAACCAAGTATCAACCAGGTATGTACCAGAATGATCACCCGGAGGCTGCTAGTGGTTGTTGCTATGGTATGATGACGTGAAATGATCAATCAGAAGTGGTTTCTTTTCACTTGACACTTTCGTCAGTTTTGAAAGCTGTTTCTAGAAATATAAATATAAATAGCACTGGTACCCAAGAACCAGCATGAGCTCTTAATATGCTTGCAAATATGACTGTCACTACTGAGACATCCTCTCATTCAACACTACACTCTACATATGCTTCTTCCGGAGATATTGGATGACTACTGTATGATTTGGGAATCCTGGATGTGTGTATTTGACCGGTGGCAGAGACAGAAACTAGCTTCACTTTCTGTCTTCGCAATCCATGCAAAAAGGATTGCAGGGATGTAATGGCTACTGTGACTCATTGATTAAGGTTTAAGGAAACGGATGGTTGTGCGTCAGCTGGATGAATGTGTCATTATGTGAGGGAGTGCCCACTACCAAGTGATCCCCGAGGGGACGGAGAGCAGACGGGTTCATTGAGTGTGCCTGTGCTGGGTAGAGGGGAAGGAGGCAGTACCCATGCCGGACGGAGGTGTAGTCAGCTGGTTGTAACACGTTAATACCAAATGTACCAACACGAATGTTCACTGTAAAGCATAGTCTTGTTTATCTTCATCACTCATACAAAATTTAATAAGACACTGAAATAATATAAAATATTTTTTCCATGTGGCTCAGAAACTTGTAATAACTTTTCAATCATGGTGTTGGTACGCTTATGGGAGATGGAGGCACTGACGGAGGAAAATTCTGCCCCTGACCTTTCCTTGTGACTCTACAGCCCTATACTCAGTATCATGCAAGTGCTATCTCTCCGTCCCCACCCATCCACCGTCACGACCTCACCGATGGCTGTTGGAAACTTAAAATCAAATTCCTTTTTAATCACAGATTCACTTGCCTGTAGAAGCGTAGAACCTCAGGTGCTGTTGCTTCTATATATAATACTTCTGTTCATATATATGGTTAACACAATAATTATTTTGTAATAATTCGATTGAAACTAACTGATGTGTTCCTGCTGAAGCCTTCATCTCTGTTTCTCTCCTCTTCCTATATTATCCTAAAGGTCGTATTCAAATACAAACAGTTTTTTAAAAAAATCAAATCAAATTTGTGTGATTCTCTTCAACATTCTTTTTTTTTATTATCCTTGCCATTGCATTCATCTTTATTATATTTTGTTTATATTCCTCTTCTTAAGAATCGTCTTCATTTGACTTTTGTGTTTCTCATCATCCAATTCTTCATCTTTCTGTCTTTGTTCATCTCCCACTAATTGATACCTTTATATTCATTGTCAACCTCATATTTAAATTCTCATATTCATTGGCTTCATATTTTCTTGTCTACATTTTCTTATCATTCCTCTCTTCTTCACAGATATCTTCTTTGTATTACAAATCATCACTTTCAATAGCTATTACTGATATATGACTCACCTGAACAATTACAAGTGAAGAAAAATACCAATGATGTGTAACAATAATATGTACCACAGGTTTGGAAGCAGAAACCTGGGTGGCTACGACAACAGCGGGTTACGAGGACGTAACTTCCTCAGGCTCGGAAGCTCTGACTTGGGCGATTTGATTCTCACTGGAGGACCCATGGAGTTCGCTGCTGGCCTCCAGGGTGAGGTGGAGGAGGAAGATCTTCCTTTTAACACTAATCTTCCCTCCTTCAAGGATAACAGTATTATCCGAAGGTAAGAGGACGAGGGTCAATGAATCAAAATATAATTTATTTTGAACATTTACATAATAAAACTTGTTATAAAATGTAGTATTGCACAACAAGTGCAGGATGGTGTGTTGTGTAACATTATTAATACACTGTTGCACTGCATTAGTTGTGAAGAAGCCCTCGTGGATGCATGTAATGTAGATACAAATAATGAATATATTAATTTTAGGCCTAAATATCAGGAATGTTGTTCTTGAGTTGTTGATCGCATTAGTGTTAACAGGCTGATTATTTGTTTCCAAAAAGTATTGTATAAATAATTCGTTATCTTGCACTCATAAAATAAATATCTCCTAGATTTGGCCATCGTGACCGCACCTTCCTGCGATTCGGTCGCTCTATTGACCGTCAGCTGAGTTCCCTGCCTCAGGAAAACTGCGATGAAGACCTCCAATGTCAAGAATTAATTTCCACCCCCTCCCCCATAGCTGGCACCACGCAAGACATTTCTACCAAGGCCATTGAGCCCTCAGAATCAAGGGGAAGCTCTTCTCATTACAAAAAGAGATCGGCAGCACTATCCATATATGACCATAGATCAATGTCATCCTACAGTCCAGTCTCCTGGGCCAGAGGATTCAAGTCTGAAGAAGAGTTATCCAAGATGTCCTCAGAAGGCCCTTCGTCTTTATCAGAATCTCAGTAGTCCAAAGTGATGGAGATGCCAGCCGAGTACTCTCACAACGTGAGAATTCCCAGGAGAAATTATCTCAGGTTTGGGTAAACTGGAAGATGAACCTGACCTCCACACTTAAACCTCCAACATTCAGTTTGTTCCCTAATGACCTTGTTGTTACCTCATCCTACACAAATATTACACGTCCTTTTTTCACAATCACATCATATAAGATTATGATGCATTATTCATCCTTACCCTCTTCATTTACAATACAGTTGTGTGTCTTCATTATTAATTCTTAATTTACCGTCCTTATTTAAATTAATTTCTTATCAGTGATGAAGAACAGCGCAAAGCAATTCTCTCCAGAAATCCGAATAGTACACTTGGCTATATATTGATGTAACGTTCGATGAACCAAAATTTGTATGACCACTATTAAGCTTCCAAGAAGGTTGACATGCCACTTATAAGTAAGAGCTCCAAAATAACAATGCAGAAGATTAACAATTCTAGACACCATTCCCTTGACATAATATCTGACCTAATGTAATAAAAACAACTTTCCCTCACTACCAACAATTAGGCCTAGATTCGAACCAATGGAAGAGGACATCACAACAAAGGAAACTTCTCTGGCACCTGAGCTCGGCAGTTTGTGTCAAGTAACCTCTACTTCATGTCTACTCGACTATTACCTTACCATGCGTGTAAAATACTCACACTTTATGTGCATATCTCACATAAAGATGTTCCAGGCAGGAACAAAATTTTGTGCATTAAATACATCATAGTCATTTTTCTTGTGTTATATTATCCTCAACCCAGACTGACCATGAATTTCAGAAACCTATTCATCCAACTCAGGTACCGTTCTGGCTACCTAGTAGCCAGAACGCACTTCTCGGCCTACTATGCAAGGCCCGATTTGCCTAATAGGCCAAATGATTTTCTTTATTTTCAATATTTTTTTCCTATTAGTTAATTTTTAAATATTATTATTATATTATATCAAATTAAGAACATAAATTATTTATTTAATTTTGTTAGGTTAGGTTAGGCTAACGTAGGTTAGGTTAGGTTAGGTAGAGTTAGTTAGGTTCGGTCATATGTCTACGTTAGTTTTAACTCGAATTTAAAAAAAAATTAGCTCATACATAATGTAATGAATAGCTTTATCATTTCATAAGAAAAAAATTGAAAAATATTGAAATTCCGGAAACTTGGCTTATTAGGCAAAACGCCCCTTACAAAGTAGTCCAAGAACTGCGTTCTGGGTATTAGGTACAACATATATATATATATATATATATATATATATATATATATATATATATATATATATATATATATATATATATATATATATATATATATATATATATATATATATATATATATGCGAACAAGCCTGAATGGTCCCCAGGACAAGTTTAGGTTATGCCCAAGATTACTATCCGAGTGCCGGCGGTAGGGTGGTTCAAATAGCCTCGGCTATCACCTCATTTTGTCCGGTCGTGATGGTCAAGTGGATTAAGGCATCTTGTACATACCAGTTGCGTTGCTTCTGGGAGTATGGGTTCGAGTCACTTCTGGGGTGTGAGTTTTCAGTTATATATATATATATATATATATATATATATATATATATATATATATATATATATATAAATATATATATATATATATATATATATATATATATATATATATATATAAATATATATATATGTATATATATATATGTATATATATATATGTATATATATATATATATATATATATATATATATATATATATATATATATATATATATATATATATATATATATGTCGTACCTAGTAGCCAGAACGCACTTCTCAGCCTACTATGCAAGGCCAAATTTGCCTAATAAGCCAAGTTTTCCTGAATTAATATATTTTCTCTAATTTTTTTCTTATGAAATGATAAAGCTAACCATTTCATTATGTATGAGGTCAATTTTTTTTTATTGCAATTAAATTTAACATAGATATATGACCGAACGTAACCAACCCTACCTAACCTAACCTAGCCTATCTTTATAGGTTAGGTTAGGTTTGGTAGCCGAAAAAGTTAGGTTAGGTTAGGTTAGGTAGGTTAGGTACTCGAAAAACAATTAATTCATGAAAACTTGGCTTATTAGGCAAATCGGGCCTTGCATAGTAGGCTGAGAAGTGCGTTCTGGCTACTAGGTACGACATACATATATATATATATATATATATATATATATATATATATATATATATATATATATATATATATATATATTGTCACGTGGGGGTGGGCGGTCCGGGGCTCTGCTAACACTCGGCTGCTAGGGGCTCAAAAGGCCCAAATACTCAGCCCCTCCGACTCCCTGGATTCACCGGAGTCTCCTTGGTCACACAAGATAGGACCAACAATGCCCACCTCCGCAGGTCTTTGCTTCCACCACAAAGGGGTGCCACTGATTCACCCTGGAAGCCCTTCAGTCAACCACGGGGAAACTGCTGTTAACAGTTCCGGCCTAGACCCGTGGGGGAGTGAAGGAAGACTCAGGCTTACCTATAACCATAACCTCCCTGAGTCTTGCCTGCCAGACAAAAAAAAGGTTGCAGGAACTCCTTTCCCGCCTGTCTTCTCTATCTTCCTCTTAGCAAGGTCGCCAGCTGGGTTATTATATCTGCACCCCAGCAATGCAGTTCAGTGGGTGTATCATATATCGTTTGTAGCCAGAAATGTATGCTCATAGAGAAATATCACAAATGGAGGCACACTCAAACACAGTAATAAAATGTGTGGATTTACTGACGCAAATTACATGAACACACACACACAATCACAAGTAATACATGAATATGGAATAGGGATAATGAGTCTGGAGATCGTCAGCCTCTTCTTCCACGACCTCCAACACTCCTTCAAATGGGCAGGAAGACAGGAGTCTCACACTCACACAGGAGGGCCTCCTCACCACGTCGGCACCTCTTCTTCACTGTCCTGCCATCCATACACACTGTCCTCTCTGACAGTCCTGGACACAAGCTGCCTTGCAGCCTACTCTACTATTAAAGTAATAAAGTCTTGCTGCCACATACACGAGTAAATATTGTGGCCTAACTAGCCTACTCATACAAGGGGTAATGGGAGGGAAAAATGATCTACCTTACACTCCTGGCTCACGACGCCTGTCCCTCGATGGTATGAGGTTCCCACGCTTCCTTGGGTCGATCCTCGACGATCCAGGGCGTTCCACAGGTCCTCAGGTGTCGTGAAGCCTTCGCGTCGTCGCCGTTCCAATCCCTGAGATTCAGCTGCCCCAATCCTGGTTCATCGATGGGCGCTGAGCTAATCACTATTTTTTCCCCACACTCGCCTCTCCCACAGGGCGTCGCTCCTTGTCCTAGGCACGGTGTCGTCCTTCAAAGATTCTCAGTGGATGTGACCCCAGTCACAGCTAGCTTGCTCGCCCACCTTCCAGACCTCAACGTCCAGCCAGCGGCGCCGCCCAGCGTCGTCGCCGACTATTTTCCAAGTTTGGGCACTTCTCTGCTCACTGAACTTGGTTCCTCTTTGGCTTCCCAGAAGCGCAGGGTCTCCAATAACTATGGTGGCTGCGACAGCCAGCTCTATCCACTGAACAAGGCTTGCAGAGCCTCCAATCCCTGAGAGCAGACCGAGGCGCATCCTGTCGCTTCCACGGTCAGTACAACTCTGACGTTGGCGCCGCCCGGGGCACTCGGTGACGTCATGGCGGGCCCTGATTTGTCGCCCGCGACCTACGTCGACCAATCCGCGATCGACTAATGTCCCTTCCAAAAGGTCACATCTGCCGTAGGGGATACTGTTTCATTTTATAACAGGGCGCCAATTTTCCTTTATTTACAACTTATAATATAACTTCCATGCCTTAACTGGCAGCCGGTCTGGTCGCCACATATATCATTAGACTCCCTGAACCTCAGAGAATCAGTAGGGAGAGCTGATATGACTCTTTAAGCCGGCAAACGAAAGAAATAGGAGAGGGCACCGTAACATACCCCTCCCCTTAAAATAAGAGTCATATCGGAAGAGCAGCACTCAAGAGGGCAATCTATACTCTTGCTCCCTCCGTTCCTGAAGTGTCACTCCTCCAGTTGGCGATGTGGCTCGTTCCACCTTGCCAGTCACTTGTCTCATTATATCTCCACCTCGCATAGGACCGGGTGTGATGGGTGTTCCCTGAACACCTACAAGAAATCCTCTCTCCGTGGCTACGAGTGTACTCCCACGGCTCGTTACCACTGTAAGATTCAGTGCATGCAGCGCCTCCACCGCGTCGTGCACTCCGAGATAGTCTTGCATTTCCACTGCGTCCTACAGGTACTCCATGTTTCCTCTCATGATCTCCTCTTCGCCAATCTTCTCTCTTCTCGGTTTCTCTTCTCCCATAGGTGCGTTGTCTCCTCACAGTGGCACTTGTAACCTGTACTCCATCCAGCAGCTTCCTCTCTTCCACACTAGGCTTTTGCGATGGCCCAATGCCCCTCTGGTTAGGCTGGCGCCTACCCTGGGTGTACCTATTCCCTGCTTTCTTCGTATTGCCTTTCCTATACCACTCGCTCCTTCGTTCCCGACGAACATCTTCACTCCTCCATGAGATTCTCTTCCCTGCAGACGTCTTCTTCGGTTCGTGGTTGGGCTCTTCCACCTCCCTGTGGCTCACCTCACCACGGTGGTTCATCTTGCACCTACCACTATTCATCTGGCTAGCATAGGGTGCACTGCGTCGTGGTTCCTCCACTCTGCCCCTCACCGCCGTTCGCTCATCCACTGAGCTTACTTTATTTACGTTTCTGTATGGAGGGAGTGCGGTCTGCAGCCTCTTCACCGCCCCAGGCGTTTGTACAGCTGCTCCTCGCCACTCCTCCACACGCATCATCAGGCTTAGTCGGAGGGCTTCGTCGGGGTTTTCCACTACCTCCGACGACCTCTCTGCACTCTCGCCCTCGTTGTCGTCGTCTCTGGCGACGTTTCCCCTGGCGAAGTCGACTTCCTCTCTATCATCTGGAACGACCGATACCTCACCCGGCAGGGTTGTACCGCTGCTTGCAACATAAGCACTCCTGGCCCAATCGGGTTGTATCCTGCCTCCTCCGAGGTCATTACCCAGCACCATCTGTACATGCTCTAGGGGTAACTTAGGGGCTACAGCTACTATAGCTTTCTCGACTCCGCAGTCGGCAATCAGCTGTACTTCGTGAAGTGGCAACCTGTATTCCTCCCCCACACTGCGTATCCTCACCACTCCCACAGGTGAATCATTAAATTCCTTGGGGAGAATACTCCTGGTCACCATACTTATGTCAGCACCCGTATCTCGAAGCACGGCCACCTCCACTGGGTCTGACTTTCCAAACTTCACGTTGGCCCCGAAAACGAAGGGATGTTCACCCAACTTCATTTCCCAACCATTCACGTTGGGTCCACCATAATATGGGGTGTGAACAAACACTCTCTCCTCTTCCAACATTAATCCTACATTCCTTTGGTGCTCCTCACACTCGCGGGCATAGTGTCCTCTCACACCACAGTTGTAGCATCGGCTGCCTCCCCTGGGTGACCACTCGCCAGTCACTCTGGCGGTACCACTTGCAGACGTCCCCTGGGTCCTCCTTGGACTCCCTGTCGTCGTATCCGGGACTGCAGCACTTGTTCCCGAGTTAGGTCCACTGCTCACAGCTTGGGGCTTCCTCCCCGCGTCTCTTGAGCTCTTGAACCACGTTACTTCATCGGGCACACTACTCTTGGGAGAGTCCCCACTCGTCCTCGCTCCTCCTGAACTCCTAAAGTTCCCTCCCGACCTGGTGTAAGGCGAGTGTCTGGGCGGCCCCTCCCTCCTGATATGTAGTGCCTCCTCCAGCATGTCGGCTCGGTCCGCTGCAGCCTTCAGGTCCTTAATACCTGCTTCTCTCACCCTCACTCGCAACTCAGGATGGAGCACTGACATAAACTTCTCCATCACTATCAGTCGTTTGATATCATCCACCGACTCCGCTTCCTCCGCCTTCAACCATCGTAGGATTTTCCGTTCCATATCCCTGGCGGTCTCGGCGTAAGTCTTTCCCGACGCTCTTGTACACTCTCTGAACCGCTTCCGGTACATCTCCGGAGTCAGCCGGAATGAGTGGAGAACCGCATTCTTAATCGCGTCATAACTAGTACACTCCTCTAGGTCCAGCATGTTATAGGCTTCCCGGGCCTCACCAGTCAACCTGCTCTGGACCAGAGCAGCCCAATCATCTTCCGGCCACTCCTTCAGAGTCGCTATCCGTTCAAAGTGTTCGAAGAACGCCTCAGCTTCTTGTGGTTCGAACGTAGGTAAGTCACGTTCCCTTACCTTGAGGTCATCCCGCCGTGCAGGTAGTGAGGGCAGACCACGTTCAACGCGACGCAATTCGACTTCTTTCTTTGCCTTTATCTCCTCCAGTCGCAGTTGTCTCTCTCCTTCTTCTCGCTGCAGCCGAGCTTCTCGCTCCTCTCGCTGCAGCTGCAGCCGTGCTTCTCGCTCACCTCGTTGCAGCTCAGCTGCACGTTCCTCTCGCTGCAGCTCAGCTGCACGTTCCTCTCGCTGCAGCTCAGCTGCACGTTCCTCTCGCTGCAGCTCAGCTGCACGTTCCTCTCGCTGCATTTGCGCTTCTCTTTCCTCTCGTCGCAGCTGGGCTTCCAGTTGCATCTTCATTATTTCCAGTTGCAGGCTCCTCTTACTACAGCTGGACCTTCCACTGCTCCCATGTTCACTGTGAATTCTCTCCACACTGGTAGGCGCTTGGGGTGGCCCTAGTCGGGACGATTCACCTCGCGACGGCTCTCCTCGGGACGGCTCCTCTTGAGATGGCTCCTCTCCCGTCGCTTCCTCTCGAGCTGTGAGCTGTGCCATGATCTCTATCCTTCGCTCCGCTACCTTAGTCGTCCTCAACCTGATCCCAAAGTGGTTTGCCACTTGTTGGAGCTGGGCCTTGGTACACTCTTCCAAATTTCTCTCGTCCCTTGTGTCAATAAATTTCTTTACTTTGTCTTCCTCCATCTCTATATCATTGAGCATACACGACAGCACAGACAAGTTAGTAGGCACTAATTTCACCGTTTCAGTCCCTTAGCTGGTTGAGTAACAGTACCACCGAATTCACTGGCCACACTGTATTAGTACCCTGGCAACACTTGTCTTGCAATTTGGTCCACACTGTAGCTTGATCCACGCTTCCTGGCGAAGTTCCCAGTTCTTGGCTACTGGGGTTCGAATCCTGGCAAGGTCGCCAGTTCTCTTGTCACGTGGGGGTGGGCGGTCCGGGGCTCTGCTAACACTCGGCTGCTAGGGGCTCAAAAGGCCCAAATACTCAGCCCCTCCGACTCCCTGGATTCACCGGAGTCTCCTTGGTCACACAAGATAGGACCAACAATGCCCACCTCCGCAGGTCTTTGCTTCCACCACAAAGGGGTGCCACTGATTCACCCTGGAAGCCCTTCAGTCAACCACGGGGAAACTGCTGTTAACAGTTCCGGCCTAGACCCGTGGGGGAGTGAAGGAAGACTCAGGCTTACCTATAACCATAACCTCCCTGAGTCTTGCCTGCCAGACAAAAAAAGGTTGCAGGAACTCCTTTCCCGCCTGTCTTCTCTATCTTCCTCTTAGCAAGGTCGCCAGCTGGGTTATTATATCTGCACCCCAGCAATGCAGTTCAGTGGGTGTATCATATATCGTTTGTAGCCAGAAATGTATGCTCATAGAGAAATATCACAAATGGAGGCACACTCAAACACAGTAATAAAATGTGTGGATTTACTGACGCAAATTACATGAACACACACACACAATCACAAGTAATACATGAATATGGAATAGGGATAATGAGTCTGGAGATCGTCAGCCTCTTCTTCCACGACCTCCAACACTCCTTCAAATGGGCAGGAAGACAGGAGTCTCACACTCTCACAGGAGGGCCTCTTCACCACGTCGGCACCTCTTCTTCACTGTCCTGCCATCCATACACACTGTCCTCTCTGACAGTCCTGGACACAAGCTGCCTTGCAGCCTACTCTACTATTAAAGTAATAAAGTCTTGCTGCCACATACACGAGTAAATATTGTGGCCTAACTAGCCTACTCATACAAGGGGTAATGGGAGGGAAAAATGATCTACCTTACACTCCTGGCTCACGACGCCTGTCCCTCGATGGTATGAGGTTCCCACGCTTCCTTGGGTCGATCCTCGACGATCCAGGGCGTTCCACAGGTCCTCAGGTGTCGTGAAGCCTTCGCGTCGTCGCCGTTCCAATCCCTGAGATTCAGCTGCCCCAATCCTGGTTCATCGATGGGCGCTGAGCTAATCACTATTTTTTCCCCACACTCGCCTCTCCCACAGGGCGTCGCTCCTTGTCCTAGGCACGGTGTCGTCCTTCAAAGATTCTCAGTGGATGTGACCCCAGTCACAGCTAGCTTGCTCGCCCACCTTCCAGACCTCAACGTCCAGCCAGCGGCGCCGCCCAGCGTCGTCGCCGACTATTTTCCAAGTTTGGGCACTTCTCTGCTCACTGAACTTGGTTCCTCTTTGGCTTCCCAGAAGCGCAGGGTCTCCAATAACTATGGTGGCTGCGACAGCCAGCTCTATCCACTGAACAAGGCTTGCAGAGCCTCCAATCCCTGAGAGCAGACCGAGGCGCATCCTGTCGCTTCCACGGTCAGTACAACTCTGACGTTGGCGCCGCCCGGGGCACTCGGTGACGTCATGGCGGGCCCTGATTTGTCGCCCGCGACCTACGTCGACCAATCCGCGATCGACTAATGTCCCTTCCAAAAGGTCACATCTGCCGTAGGGGATACTGTTTCATTTTATAACAGGGCGCCAATTTTCCTTTATTTACAACTTATAATATAACTTCCATGCCTTAACTGGCAGCCGGTCTGGTCGCCACATATATCATTAGACTCCCTGAACCTCAGAGAATCAGTAGGGAGAGCTGATATGACTCTTTAAACCGGCAAACGAAAGAAATAGGAGAGGGCACCGTAACAATATATATATATATATATATATATATATATATATATATATATATATATATATATATATATATATATACATATATATATATACATATATATATATATACATATATATATATTTATATATATATATATATATATATATATATATATATATATATATATATATATATATATATATATATATGTCGTACCTAATAGCCAGAACGCACTTCTCAGCCTACTATGCAAGGCCCGATTTGCCTAATAAGCCAAGTTTTCCTGAATTAATATATTTTCTCTAATTTTTTTCTTATGAAATGATAAAGCTACCCATTTCATTATGTATGAGGTCATTTTTTTTATTGGAGTTAAAATTAACGTAGATATATGACCAAACCTAATCAACCCTACCTAACCTAACCTAACCTATCTTTATAGGTTAGGTTAGGTTAGGTAGCCGAAAAAGTTAGGTTAGGTTAGGTTAGGTAGGTTAGGTAGTCGAAAAACAATTAATTCATGAAAAGTTGGCTTATTAGGCAAATTGGGCTTTGCATAGTAGGCTGAGAAGTGCGTTCTGGCTACTAGGTACGACATATATATATATATATATATATATATATATATATATATATATATATATATATGTATATGTATGTCGTACCTAATAGCCAGAACGCACTTCTCAGCCTACTATTCAAGGCCCGATTTGCCTAATAAGCCAAGTTTTCATGAATTAATGTTTTTTCGTCTACCTAACCTACCTAACCTAACCTAACCTAGCTTTTTTTGGCTACCTAACCTAACCTTACCTATAAATATAGGTTAGGTTAGGTTAGGTAGGGTTGGTTAGGTTCGGTCATATATCTACGTTAATTTTAACTCCAATAAAAAAAAATTGACCTCATACATAGAGAAAAGGGTTGCTTTATCATTTCATAAGAAAAAAATTATAGTAAATATATTAATTCAGGAAAACTTGGCTTATTAGGCAAATCGGGCCTTGAATAGTAGGCTGAAAAGTGAGTTCTGGCTACTAGGTACGACATATATATATATATATATATATATATATATATATATATATATATATATATATATATATATATATATATAACTGAAAACTCACACCCCAAAAGTGACTCGAACCCATACTGCCAGGAGTAACGCAACTGGTATGTACAGGACGCCTTAATCCACTTGACCATCACGACCGGACATAAGGAAGTGATAGCTGAAGCTATTTGAACCACTTCTTCCCTGGCACTCGGATGATAATCTTGGGCATAGCATTTTATCAAATCACCTCATTCTTTGGGGAACACGTGAGGAACACAAATGCAAACAAACCTGAAAGGTCCCCAGGACTATATGAAACTGAAAACTCACACCGCAGAAGGGACTCGAACCCATACTGCCAGGAGCAACACAACTGGTATGTTCAGGATGCCTTAATCCTCTTGACCAACACGACCGGACAAAAGGAAGTGATAGCGAAAGCTATTTGAACCATTCAGGCTTGTTCGCATTTGTGTTCCTTACATGTGCCCTAAAAAATGAGGTAATATGATAAAATGATATGCCCAAGATTACCATCCGAGTGTTGCTCCTGACAGTATGGGTTCGAGTCACTTCTGGGGTGTGAGTTTTCAGTTATATATATATATATATATATATATATATATATATATATATATATATATATATATATATATATATATATATATATATATATATATATATATATATATATATATATATATATATATATATATATATGTATATGTATATATATATATATATATATATATATATATATATATATATATATATATATATATATATATATATATATATATATATATATATATACTGGCAGCAGGTTTTCTTTCAAACATGTTTCATTGAATATGACCGCATATTCTGTATTTATTATTTTCTGGTTTAGGGCTTCTATCCCTCTAACTATTTTCTTAGCATCAGGGCTTAATTGAAATAGGAGTTCTCCAAAACTCATTTTCGTACTTTTAAGGTGAAGAAAAGAAGTGATTTACTATAGAGTGTATTACACTTATTTGTATAATTTGCACGACGTTTCGAACCTCCATGGTTCATTCTCAAGTGAACAGATCTTACAATACTAGTTGATTTTATACCCGCACTGGGTCAGGTGATAATACAATGAAGGTGAAAACATGGGGGGATACATAAGGGATCAATGTGAGGTGAAACATAGAGGCTGCAGAAGGCTTATTGGCCCATACGAGGCATCTCCTATCTAAACACAAAGATTAATCCAGTGTAATTGGCCTGTTATGTTGGACATTGTCTTCTGTGTTGGCATCGATATGTTCTTGTCTTGTCCTTACTCTCATGGTGGGTAGAGTAAATAGTTCTGTGATTTGGGTGTTCATGGTAGGTCGCTCTATTCTTATGTGAATATATATATATATATATATATATATATATATATATATATGTATATATATATATATGTATATATATATATATATATATATATATATATATATATATATATATATATATATATATATATGTCGTACCTAGTAGCCAGAACGCACTTCTCAGCCTAATATGCAAGGCCCGATTTGCCTAATAAGCCAAGTTTTCCTGAATTAATATATTTTCTCTAATTTTTTTCTTATGAAATGATAAAGCTACCCATTTCATTATGTATGAGGTCAATTTTTTTTTATTGGAGTTAAAATTAACGTAGATATATGACCGAACCTAACCAACCCTACCTAACCTAACCTAACCTATCTTTATTGGTTAGGTTAGGTTAGGTAGCAGAAAAAGATAGGTTAGGTTAGGTTAGGTAGGTTAGGTAGTCGAAAAACAATTAATTCATGAAAATTTGGCTTATTAGGCAAATCGGGCCTTGCATAGTAGGCAGAGAAGTGCGTTCTGGCTACTAGGTACGACATATATATATATATATATATATATATATATATATATATATATATATATATATATATATATATATATATATGTATATATGTATGTATGTATATATATATGTATTAGTATATTTTGGTAGCAGTCTTTCCTGTAGACATATATTATTAAATATGACCGAAAAAGTAAGATTAATAATTCTAAATCGAATTTTCTCGATCTATCGTACGTTTCTTTTCACTGTTGGTGGTAATTAAAAAATCAATTCTCCAATATTCATTTTTATTTCTAGTCTGACTCGACACTTGAGCGCGTTTCGTAAAACTTATTACATTTTCAAAGACTTTAGCTTACACATACACAACTGAATAGAACTTACACATCTTCGATTTGTTTATATCTGCATTTGAGTGAGGTGGATGGGGTGAGGTGGTATTAATAGGGGTATTAAATTCCTAAACACAAGACAGAACACGAAACAATGGGTATTGAATGGAAGTGATTTTGTAGAAAGCCTATTGGTCCATATTTCTTGATGCTTCTATATAGGAGCGGAGTCTTGAGGTGGGTAGAATATAGTTGTGCATTAATTGGCTGTTGATTGTTGGTGTTGACTTCTTGATGTGTAGAGCCTCGCAGACGTCAAGCCGCCTGCTATCGCTGTATCTATCGATGATTTCTGTGTTGTTTACTAGCATTTCTCTGGCGATGGTTTGGTTGTGAGAAGAGATTATATGTTCCTTAATGAAGCCCTGTTGCTTATGCATCGTTAAACGCCCAGAAAGAGATGTTGTTGTCTTGCCTATATACTGGGTTTTTTGGAGCTTACAGTCCCCAAGAGGGCATTTGAAGGCATAGACGACGTTGGTCTCTTTTAAAGCGTTCTGTTTTGTGTCTGGAGAGTTTCTCATGAGTAGGCTGGCCGTTTTTGGGGTTTTATAGTAAATCGTCAGTTGTATCCTCTGATTTTTGTCTGTAGGGATAACGTTTCTATTAACAATATCTTTCAGGACCCTTTCCTCCGTTTTATGAGCTGTGGAAAAGAAGTTCCTGTAAAATAGTCTAATAGGGGGTATAGGTGTTGTGTTAGTTGTCTCTTCAGAGGTTGCAAGGCGTTTCACTTTCCTTTTTATGATGTCTTCGACGAAACCATTGGAGAAGCCGTTGTTGACTAGGACTTGCCTTATCCTACAGAGTTCTTCGTCGACTTGCTTCCATTCTGAGCTGTGGCTGAGAGCATGGTCGACATAAGCGTTAACAACACTCCTCTTGTACCTGTCTGGGCAGTCGCTGTTGGCATTTAGGCACATTCCTATGTTCGTTTCCTTAGTGTAGACTGCAGTGTGGAAACCTCCGCTCTTTTCCATGACTGTTACATCTAGAAAGGGCAGCTTCCCATCCTTTTCCATCTCGTAAGTGAAACGCAGAACGGAACTCTGCTAAAATGCCTCCTTCAGCTCCTGCAGATGTCTGACATCAGGTACCTGTGTAAAAATGTCGTCAACATACTTGCAGTATACGGCCGGTTTCAAGTTCATTTCGACTAAGACTTTTTGCTCAATGGTACCCATGTAGAAGTTTGCAAACAGGACACCTAGGGGAGAACCCATGGCGACCCCATCTACCTGCTTATACAAGTGCCCATCCGGGCTCAAGAAGGGTGCCTCTTTAGTACAAGCTTGGAGTAGTTTCCTCAGAATGTTTTTTGGTATGTCAAGAGGAGTGCAGGCCGGATCACGATACCCTCTGTCGGCTATCATCCCGATTGTCTTGTCCACAGGTACGTTGGTAAACAGTGATTCTACGTCCAACGAGGCTCTTATCCCTGTGGCCCGTGTGCCCCGCAGTAAGTCAACAAATTCCTTTGGAAACTTCAGGCTATATATATATATATATATATATATTTATATATATATATATATATGTTGTACCTAGTAGCAATAACGTCGTACTCGGCCTGCTATGTAAGGCCCGATTTGCCTAATAAGCCAAGTTTTTCTGAATTAATATATGTTCTCTAATTTTTTTTCTTATGAAATGATAAAGCTACCCATTTCATTATGAATGAGGTCAATTTTTTTATTGGAGTTAAAATATTCCTCACTCTACTCTTCTCAAATTATACTATGCGCTAAACTATTCCTATCTTACATATGGTATGTGTACATGGGGGGTTCAAACAATGCAAATTACCTCTAACCCATCACCACTCAGCAAAAACCTATATATCATAACTATATCAGAACTATAACAAGCTCTGTTTTCTAACAACACACAGCCCCTCTGTTTAAGTCCCTTAACATGCTAAGCATACACTCACTCCACATATTATCATGTGATATTTACATGTATAAATCCTTGTTCCTAAATGTTAATCATGATCAGAAACATTTCGTTGATAGGTGTAATAGCACCAAACATGATCACAACACATGAGCACTGTCAAGGTTTGTGTAAGGAATTTGGTGGTGGTGGACCTTTTAAATGTTGTCTAGGGGAATAGATGATTTTACTTGAGCCTAGGGGAAAACAAGGTGTAAGGACACTGCCTATTACAAACACAATTTATATATATATATAAGACACAAGATAAAATATGACATGATATACGACTTCTTATAACTCAAGGTCATTCTGTAGTAATAAAACTCCCAAGCGGGCTCTGGATACCCTGTGGCTCACAGTCTCAAACCTGAACCATGCACACAGCCACCACATCTACCAACCGGTGACACAAATATATACACCACTAGGAAACCTGGACTCTCTCTTATAAAACATCACCAAAGACTGCCTAAGTACTCTAACCTATCTTGCAACCCTGTGAAAATAATTTGTTGGCATATCTGTCTGTTCGGCCGGAGGAAAAAAAAGTAAGCAAGATCTGGTCGTCAACGATCCACCTCCCCTCAAGTCAAAATGGCGTCCACCTCTCTTGCGCCATCGCCACTTAATACTCTAATTTTTTACATTTCTAACCAAACCTTTATTGGTTTTATTTACCATATTCCCAATGCATGTTTTTTGATTGAATCCATTTTTCCCTCACATAGTTAGGATATTCCGGTTCACATTATTCCTAACAATCTCCAGCTGAGAATGTACTACTCTGCTTGGCGGAGTATTATTGGTGACTCGCGGCCTCCCTGATATCAGATGTAGATTTAGTCCTATCAAACATTGTCCACAGTGTCCACCATTAATTTATAATTGAAACCTTTCTCCAGAGGTGGTAAGGTTCGTAACACCCCTCCAAAGCCGTTGCGAAAAAATGAGAAATTCATAAATGAATTTCAATTTTTTTTTCACATAGGCTCAACACCTCAAACATATTTCCTACTAATTTTAAACAAACAATAAATGATATATAATAAACATTAGGTATACAATAATATATACATCTCTGTGCAGTAGTACAACCCTAACTCACACCAGGTTTTGGCAATCTGGAAAGTGCATCTGCTACTATTTTTAATTTTCCTGGAATATGTTTGATGACCAGATTGTAATCTTCTAACAGTAAAGACCATCTTAATATTCTCTGATTGGAATTCTTCATGCAAGCAATAAATGTTAAGGGGTTTTGGTCCGTAAACACTTCAACAGTATTGGCTGATACATATGTAAATTTTTTTAACAGCTAGTAATGTTGACAAAGCCTCTTTCTCTACTGTGGAGTAATTCTGTTGACATTTAGTAAACTTTTTACAATAATAATGTATTGGATGATTTATACCCTCATCATCTTCTTGCATTAGTACAGAACCAGCAGCCCAACCCGAAGCATCTATATATAGTTTGAATGGCTTAGAGTAGTCAGGAGTAGATAACACTGGACCAGATGAGTACATTCCATTTAATTTAGTAAATCCATCCTGACATTCCTGAGATCATCTAAACTTTACACTTTTACATAGCAAGTTTGTCAAAGCAAAGAAAGTTTGTCAAAGGAGCAGCAATTGCAGCAAAATGTTTACAGAACTTCCTATAATAAGCACACATTCCAATATATCTTTGTACCGCCTTCTTAATAGTCAACACTAAATACTCTAATATAAAATCTATTAAATTCTTGAGTTTTAACACCTTCCCATTTCCTACTTCATATCCTTTGTAGCAAATAGTACCTCTGGCAAAAGGATATTTATGTAAGCTTACAGTTAAATTAGCCTCCTTTAAGCATTTTAATAGTTTAGCTAAACCTTTCATATGGTCCTCTAAACTATTGTGATAAATTACAATATCATCCAAATAAGCTCTACATTGTGGCATGTCTTTTAACACTAAATTCATAAGACGCTGGAAAGTTGCTGGGGCATTTTTCAGCCCAAAAGGCATTACAGTGAATTCATAAAACCCATCTGCAGTTTAAATGCACCCATCTCCCATTTTCTTGGTGGTTAAAGGAATTTGCCAGAACCCTTTTGACAAATCTAGTTTGGTTACAAACTTAGCCTTACCAACACTGTCTATGCAATCATGTAATTTAGGTATTGGAAAATTATCATCTACAGTCATTACAGTTAGCTTACGGTAATCAATAACCAACCTGTGAGTTCCAGCTTTCTTTGGAATTAAAATACAAGGACTACTACAAATGCTGCTGCTAGGTCTCACCAATTCATGTTGAAGCATGTAGTGAACTTCTTTTCGGATGAGATTCAACTTTGCAGGTTGACTCTATATGGGGTGTGACTTGACAGGTTGGTTGCCTGTCATCTCGATGTCATGGTGAATAATTGTAGTCTGTAGTAGGAATATCGTCAAAAATGTCTGCATGAGAAGTCAGCAACTGCTCCAAGTCCTGCTTCTGCTCTGATGACAAATGATCCACCAACTTCTGAATGTTTGACAACCACTCCCCATTGCTAAAATAAGGTACATGAGCATTAGTTATATTATCAAAATCACATTCCCCATTATTCTCATCTACACGGACTACACTAAGCACCTGGTTGGTATTGGTAGTTCCCTTCTGTGTTAGTTTAATTCTATTCACATGCACCATCTGTTCCTTTCTCTTGACATCAGGTGTCTGGATTACATAATTGGTGGGACTGATTTTTTTATCACTGTATTGGGACCTTGAAATCTATGCAACAATGTTTGTCCCTATCG